>NW_025229840.1:8646-18579 GCF_018294505.1 Triticum aestivum | reverse complement strand
TAGCATTTTTCCTCCAAAATGACTTAATATGCTTAGCTAGCTTAAAAATGACATATTTAACCTAGGATAGCTCTAAAATGACCTATACTTAGCATCGTTTCCTCCAAAATAACTTAATATGCTTAGCTAGGTCTAAAATGATATAATATGCTTAAGAAATGACATATTTTAGGTCCTAAATGACTTCATATGCTTAGCTAGCTCCAAAATGACACATAACCATACTTAGTTCCAAAATGACGTATTTAACCTAGGCTAGCTCTAAAATGACCCATAGTTAGCATTTTTTCCTCCAAAATGACTCAATATGCTAAGCTAGCTCAAAAATGACATAATAAGCTTAATTAGCTCCAAAATGACATGTTTAACCTAGGATAGCTCTAAAATGACCTATACTTAGCATTTTTCCTGCAAAATGACTTAATATGCTTAGCTAGCTTAAAAATGACATATTTAACCTAGGATAGCTCTAAAATGACCTACACTTAGCATTTTTTGCTCCAAAATGACTTAATATGCTTAGCTAGCTCTAAAATGATATAATATGCTTAAGAAATAACATCTTTTAGGTCCTAAATGACTTCATATGCTTAGCTAGCTCCAAAATGACATAATAACCATACTTAACTCCAAAATGACCTATTTAACCTAGGCTAGCTCTAAAATGACCCATAGTTAGCATTTTTCCTCCAAAATGACTTAATATGCTTAGCTAGCTTAAAACTGACATATTTAACCTAGGATAGCTCTAAAATGACCTATACTTAGCATCCTTTCCTCCAAAATGACTTAATATACTTAGCTAGCTCTAAAATGATATAATATGCTTAAGAAATGACATATTTTAGGTCCTAAATGACTTCATATGCTTAGCTAGGTACAAAATGACATAATAACCTTACTTAGCTCCAAAATGACCTATTTAACCTAGGCTAGCTCTAAAATGACTTATAGTTTGCATGTTTTTCCTCCAAGATGACTTAATATGCTTAGCTAGCTCAAAAATTACATAATAAGCTTAATTAGCTCCAAAATGACATATTTAACCTAGGATAGCTCTAAAATGACCTATACTTAGTATTTTTCCTCCAAAATGACTTAATATGCTTAGCTAGCTTAAAAATGACATATTTAACCTAGGATAGCTCTAAAATGACCTATACTTAGCATCGTTTCCTCCAAAATAACTTAATATGCTTAGCTAGCTCTAAAATGATATAATATGCTTAAGAAATGACATATTTTAGGTCCTAAACGACTTCATATGCTTAGCTAGCTCCAAAATGACACAATAACCATACTTAGTTCCAAAATGACCTATTTAACCTAGGCTAGCTCTAAAATGACCCATAGTTAGCATTTTTTTCCTCCAAAATGACTCAATATGCTTAGCTAGCTCAAAAATGACATAATATGCTTAATTAGCTCCAAAATGACATGTTTAACCTAGGATAGCTCTAAAATGACCTATACTTAGCATTTTTCCTCCAAAATGACTTAATATGCTTAGCTAGCTTAAAAATGACATATTTAACCTAGGATAGCTCTAAAATGACTTATACTTAGCATCCTTTCCTCCAAAATGACTTAATATGCTTAGCTAGCTCTAAAATGATATAATATGCTTAAGAAATGACATATTTTAGGTCCTAAATGACTTCATATGCTTAGCTAGCTCCAAAATGACATAATAACCTTACTTAGCTCCAAAATGACCTATTTAACCTAGGCTAGCTCTAAAATGACTTATAGTTTGCATTTTTTTCCTCCAAGATGACTTAATATGCTTAGCTAGCTCAAAAATTACATAATAAGCTTAATTAGCTCCAAAATGACATATTTAACCTAGGATAGCTCTAAAATGACCTATACTTAGCATTTTTCCTCCAAAATGACTTAATATGCTTAGCTAGCTTAAAATGACATATTTAACCTAGGATAGCTCTAAAATGACCTATACTTAGCATCGTTTCCTCCAAAATAACTTAATATGCTTAGCTAGCTCTAAAATGATATAATATGCTTAAGAAATGACATATTTTAGGTCCTAAACGACTTCATATGCTTAGCTAGCTCCAAAATGACACAATAACCATACTTAGTTCCAAAATGACCTATTTAACCTAGGCTAGCTCTAAAATGACCCATAGTTAGCATTTTTTTCCTCCAAAATGACTCAATATGCTTAGCTAGCTCAAAAATGACATAATAAGCTTAATTAGCTCCAAAATGACATGTTTAACCTAGGATAGCTCTAAAATGACCTATACTTAGCATTTTTCCTCCAAAATGACTTAATATGCTTAGCTAGCTTAAAAATGACATATTTAACCTAGGATAGCTCTAAAATGACTTATACTTAGCATCCTTTCCTCCAAAATGACTTAATATGCTTAGCTAGCTCTAAAATGATATAATATGCTTAAGAAATGACATATTTTAGGTCCTAAATGACTTCATACGCTTAGCTAGCTCCAAAATGACATAATAACCTTACTTAGCTCCAAAATGACCTATTTAACCTAGGCTAGCTCTAAAATGACTTATAGTTTGCATTTTTTTTCCTCCAAGATGACTTAATATGCTTAGCTAGCTCAAAAATTACATAATAAGCTTAATTAGCTCCAAAATGACATATTTAACCTAGGATAGCTCTAAAATGACCTATACCTAGCATTTTTCCTCCAAAATGACTTAATATGCTTAGCTAGCTTAAAAATGACATATTTAACCTAGGATAGCTCTAAAATGACCTATACTTAGCATCGTTTCCTCCAAAATAACTTAATATGCTTAGCTAGGTCTAAAATGATATAATATGCTTAAGAAATGACATATTTTAGGTCCTAAATGACTTCATATGCTTAGCTAGCTCCAAAATGACACATAACCATACTTAGTTCCAAAATGACGTATTTAACCTAGGCTAGCTCTAAAATGACCCATAGTTAGCATTTTTTCCTCCAAAATGACTCAATATGCTAAGCTAGCTCAAAAATGACATAATAAGCTTAATTAGCTCCAAAATGACATGTTTAACCTAGGATAGCTCTAAAATGACCTATACTTAGCATTTTTCCTGCAAAATGACTTAATATGCTTAGCTAGCTTAAAAATGACATATTTAACCTAGGATAGCTCTAAAATGACCTACACTTAGCATTTTTTCCTCCAAAATGACTTAATATGCTTAGCTAGCTCTAAAATGATATAATATGCTTAAGAAATAACATCTTTTAGGTCCTAAATGACTTCATATGCTTAGCTAGCTCCAAAATGACATAATAACCATACTTAACTCCAAAATGACCTATTTAACCTAGGCTAGCTCTAAAATGACCCATAGTTAGCATTTTTCCTCCAAAATGACTTAATATGCTTAGCTAGCTTAAAAATGACATATTTAACCTAGGATAGCTCTAAAATGACCTATACTTAGCATCCTTTCCTCCAAAATGACTTAATATACTTAGCTAGCTCTAAAATGATATAATATGCTTAAGAAATGACATATTTTAGGTCCTAAATGACTTCATATGCTTAGCTAGGTCCAAAATGACATAATAACCTTACTTAGCTCCAAAATGACCTATTTAACCTAGGCTAGCTCTAAAATGACTTATAGTTTGCATTTTTTTCCTCCAAGATGACTTAATATGCTTAGCTAGCTCAAAAATTACATAATAAGCTTAATTAGCTCCAAAATGACATATTTAACCTAGGATAGCTCTAAAATGACCTATACTTAGTATTTTTCCTCCAAAATGACTTAATATGCTTAGCTAGCTTAAAAATGACATATTTAACCTAGGATAGCTCTAAAATGACCTATACTTAGCATCGTTTCCTCCAAAATAACTTAATATGCTTAGCTAGCTCTAAAATGATATAATATGCTTAAGAAATTACATATTTTAGGTCCTAAACGACTTCATATGCTTAGCTAGCTCCAAAATGACACAATAACCATACTTAGTTCCAAAATGACCTATTTAACCTAGGCTAGCTCTAAAATGACCCATAGTTAGCATTTTTTTCCTCCAAAATGACTCAATATGCTTAGCTAGCTCAAAAATGACATAATAAGCTTAATTAGCTCCAAAATGACATGTTTAACCTAGGATAGCTCTAAAATGACCTATACTTAGCATTTTTCCTCCAAAATGACTTAATATGCTTAGCTAGCTTAAAAATGACATATTTAACCTAGGATAGCTCTAAAATGACTTATACTTAGCATCCTTTCCTCCAAAATGACTTAATATGCTTAGCTAGCTCTAAAATGATATAATATGCTTAAGAAATGACATATTTTAGGTCCTAAATGACTTCATATGCTTAGCTAGCTCCAAAATGACATAATAACCTTACTTAGCTCCAAAATGACCTATTTAACCTAGGCTAGCTCTAAAATGACTTATAGTTTGCATTTTTTTCCTCCAAGATGACTTAATATGCTTAGCTAGCTCAAAAATTACATAATAAGCTTAATTAGCTCCAAAATGACATATTTAACCAAGGATAGCTCTAAAATGACCTATACTTAGCATTTTTCCTCCAAAATGACTTAATATGCTTAGCTAGCTTAAAAATGACATATTTAACCTAGGATAGCTCTAAAATGACCTATACTTAGCATCGTTTCCTCCAAAATAACTTAATATGCTTAGCTAGGTCTAAAATGATATAATATGCTTAAGAAATGACATACTTTAGGTCCTAAATGACTTCATATGCTTAGCTAGCTCCAAAATGACACATAACCATACTTAGTTCCAAAATGACCTATTTAACCTAGGCTAGCTCTAAAATGACCCATAGTTAGCATTTTTTCCTCCAAAATGACTCAATATGCTTAGCTAGCTCAAAAATGACATAATAAGCTTAATTAGCTCCAAAATGACATGTTTAACCTAGGATAGCTCTAAAATGACCTATACTTAGCATTTTTCCTGCAAAATGACTTAATATGCTTAGCTAGCTTAAAAATGACATATTTAACCTAGGATAGCTCTAAAATGACCTACACTTAGCATTTTTTGCTCCAAAATGACTTAATATGCTTAGCTAGCTCTAAAATGATATAATATGCTTAAGAAATGACATCTTTTAGGTCCTAAATGACTTCATATGCTTAACTAGCTCCAAAATGACATAATAACCATACTTAACTCCAAAATGACCTATTTAACCTAGGCTAGCTCTAAAATGACCCATAGTTAGCATTTTTTCCTCCAAAATGACTCAATATGCTTAACTATCTCAAAAATGACATAATAAGCTTAATTAGCTACAAAATGACATATTTAACCTAGGATAGCTCTAAAATGACCTATACTTAGCATTTTTCCTCCAAAATGACTTAATATGCTTAGCTAGCTTAAAAATGACATATTTAACCTTGGATAACTCTAAAATGACCTATACTTAGCATCCTTTCCTCCAAAATGATTTAATATGCTTAGCTAGCTCTAAAATGATATAATATGCTTAAGAAATGACATATTTTAGGTCCTAAATGACTTCATATGCTTAGCTAGCTCCAAAATGACATAATAACCTTACTTAGCTCCAAAATGACCTATTTAACCTAGGCTAGCTCTAAAATGACCTATACTTAGCATTTTTTCTTCCAAAATGACTCAATATGCTTAGCTAGCTCCAAAATGACATAATAACCTTACTTAGCTCCAAAATGACCTATTTAACCTAGGATAGCTCTAAAATGACCTATACTTAGCAATTTTCCTCCAAAATGACTTAATATGCTTAGCTAGCTTAAAAATGACATATTTAACCTAGCATAGCTCTAAAATGACCTACACTTAGCATTTTTTCCTCCAAAATGACTTAATATGCCTAGCTAGCTCTAAAATGATATAATATGCTTAAGAAATAACATATTTTAGGTCCTAAATGACTTCATATGCTTAGCTAGCTCCAAAATGACATAATAACCATACTTAGCTCCAAAATGACCTATTTAACCTAGGCTAGCTGTAAAATGACCCATAGTTAGCGTTTTTTTCCTCCAAAATGACTCAATATGCTTAGCTAGCTCAAAAATGACATAATAAGCTTAATTAGCTCCAAAATGATATATTTAACCTAGGATAGCTCTAAAATGACCTATACTTAGCATTTTTCCTCCAAAATGACTTAATATGCTTAGCTAGCTTAAAAATGACATATTTAACCTAGGATAGCTCTAAAATGACCTATACTTAGCATCCTTTCCTCCAAAATGACTTAATATGCTTAGCTAGCTCTAAAATGATATAATATGCTTAAGAAATGACATATTTTAGGTCCTAAATGACTTCATATGCTTAGCTAGCTCCAAAATGATATAATAACCTTACTTAGCTCCAAAATGACCTATTTAACCTAGTCTAGCTCTAAAATGACTTATAGTTTGCATTTTTTTCCTCCAAGATGACTTAATATGCTTAGCTAGCTCAAAAATTACATAATAAGCTTAATTAGCTCCAAAATGACATATTTAACCTAGGATAGCTCTAAAATGACCTATACATAGCATTTTTCCTCCAAAATGACTTAATATGCTTAGCTAGCTTAAAAATAACATATTTAACCTAGGATAGCTCTAAAATGACTTATACTTAGCATCGTTTCCTCCAAAATAACTTAATATGCTTAGCTAGCTCTAAAATGATATAATATGCTTAAGAAATGAAATATTTTAGGTCCTAAATGACTTCATATGCTTAGCTAGCTCCAAAATGACATACTAATCTAACTTAGCTCCAAAATGACCTATTTAACCTAGGCTAGCTCTAAAATGACTTATACTTAGCATTTTTTTTCCTCCAAGATGATTTAATATGCTTAGCTAGCTCAAAAATTACATAATAAGCTTAATTAGCTCCAAAATGACATATTTAACCTAGGATAGCTCTAAAATGACCTATACTTAGCATTTGTTCCTCCAAAATGACTTAATATGCTTAGCTAGCTTCAAAATGACCTATTTAACCTAGGATAGCTCTAAAATTACCTATACTTAGCATCTTTTCCTCCAAAATGACTTAATATGCTTAGCTAGCTCTAAAATGATATAATATGCTTAAGAAATGACATATTTTAGGTCCTAAATGACTTCATATGCTTAGCTAGCTCCAAAATGACACAATAACCATACTTAGTTCCAAAATGACCTATTTAACCTAGGCTAGCTCTGAAATGACCCATAGTTAGCATTTCTTTCCTCCAAGATGATTTAATATGCTTAGCTAGCTCAAAAATTACATAATAAGCTTAATTAGCTCCAAAATGACATATTTAACCTAGGATAGCTCTAAAATGACCTATACTTAGCATTTGTTCCTCCAAAATGACTTAATATGCTTAGCTAGCTTCAAAATTACTTATTTAACCTAGGATAGCTCTAAAATGACCTATACTTAGCATCTTTTCCTCCAAAATGACTTAATATGCTTATCTAGCTCTAAAATGATATAATATGCTTAAGAAATGACATATTTTAGGTCCTAAATGACTTCATATGCTTAGCTAGCTCCAAAATGACATAATAACCTTACTTAGCTCCAAAATGACCTATTTAACCTAGGATAGCTCTAAAATGACCTATACTTAGCAATTTTCCTCCAAAATGACTTAATATGCTTAGGTAGCTTAAAAATGACATATTTAACCTAGCATAGCTCTAAAATGACCTACACTTAGCATTTTTTCCTCCAAAATGACTTAATATGCTTAGCTAGCTCTAAAATGATATAATATGCTTAAGAAATAACATATTTTAGGTCCTAAATGACTTCATATGCTTAGCTAGCTCCAAAATGACATAATAACCATACTTAGCTCCAAAATGACCTATTTAACCTAGGCTAGCTCAAAAATGACCCATAGTTAGCATTTTTTCCTCCAAAATGACTCAATATGCTTAGCTAGCTCAAAAATGAGATAATAAGCTTAATTAGCTCCAAAATGATATATTTAACCTAGGATAGCTCTAAAATGACCTATACTTAGCATTTTTCCTCCAAAATGACTTAATATGCTTAGCTAGCTTAAAAATGACATATTTAACCTAGGATAGCTCTAAAATGACCTATACTTAGCATCCTTTCCTCCAAAATGACTTAATATACTTAGCTCGCTCTAAAATGATATAATATGCTTAAGAAATGACATATTTTAGGTCCTAAATGACTTCATATGCTTAGCTAGCTCCAAAATGACATAATAACCTTACTTAGCTCCAAAATGACCTATTTAACCTAGGCTAGCTCTAAAATGACTTATAGTTTGCATTTTTTTCCTCCAAGATGACTTAATATGCTTAGCTAGCTCAAAAATTACATAATAAGCTTAATTAGCTCCAAAATGACATATTTAACCTAGGATAGCTCTAAAATGACCTATACTTAGCATTTTTCCTCCAAAATGACTTAATATGCTTAGCTAGCTTAAAATGACATATTTAACCTAGGATAGCTCTAAAATGACCTATACTTAGCATCGTTTCCTCCAAAATAACTTAATATGCTTAGCTAGCTCTAAAATGATATAATATGCTTAAGAAATGACATATTTTAGGTCCTAAACGACTTCATATGCTTAGCTAGCTCCAAAATGACACAATAACCATACTTAGTTCCAAAATGACCTATTTAACCTAGGCTAGCTCTAAAATGACCCATAGTTAGCATTTTTTTCCTCCAAAATGACTCAATATGCTTAGCTAGCTCAAAAATGACATAATAAGCTTAATTAGCTCCAAAATGACATGTTTAACCTAGGATAGCTCTAAAATGACCTATACTTAGCATTTTTCCTCCAAAATGACTTAATATGCTTAGCTAGCTTAAAAATGACATATTTAACCTAGGATAGCTCTAAAATGACTTATACTTAGCATCCTTTCCTCCAAAATGACTTAATATGCTTAGCTAGCTCTAAAATGATATAATATGCTTAAGAAATGACATATTTTAGGTCCTAAATGACTTCATACGCTTAGCTAGCTCCAAAATGACATAATAACCTTACTTAGCTCCAAAATGACCTATTTAACCTAGGCTAGCTCTAAAATGACTTATAGTTTGCATTTTTTTTCCTCCAAGATGACTTAATATGCTTAGCTAGCTCAAAAATTACATAATAAGCTTAATTAGCTCCAAAATGACATATTTAACCTAGGATAGCTCTAAAATGACCTATACCTAGCATTTTTCCTCCAAAATGACTTAATATGCTTAGCTAGCTTAAAAATGACATATTTAACCTAGGATAGCTCTAAAATGACCTATACTTAGCATCGTTTCCTCCAAAATAACTTAATATGCTTAGCTAGGTCTAAAATGATATAATATGCTTAAGAAATGACATATTTTAGGTCCTAAATGACTTCATATGCTTAGCTAGCTCCAAAATGACACATAACCATACTTAGTTCCAAAATGACGTATTTAACCTAGGCTAGCTCTAAAATGACCCATAGTTAGCATTTTTTCCTCCAAAATGACTCAATATGCTAAGCTAGCTCAAAAATGACATAATAAGCTTAATTAGCTCCAAAATGACATGTTTAACCTAGGATAGCTCTAAAATGACCTATACTTAGCATTTTTCCTGCAAAATGACTTAATATGCTTAGCTAGCTTAAAAATGACATATTTAACCTAGGATAGCTCTAAAATGACCTACACTTAGCATTTTTTGCTCCAAAATGACTTAATATACTTAGCTAGCTCTAAAATGATATAATATGCTTAAGAAATAACATCTTTTAGGTCCTAAATGACTTCATATGCTTAGCTAGCTCCAAAATGACATAATAACCATACTTAACTCCAAAATGACCTATTTAACCTAGGCTAGCTCTAAAATGACCCATAGTTAGCATTTTTCCTCCAAAATGACTTAATATGCTTAGCTAGCTTAAAA
>NW_025229840.1:5937-8636 GCF_018294505.1 Triticum aestivum | reverse complement strand
GCAATTTTTCCTCCAAAATGACCTATAGTTAGCATTTTTCCTCCAAAATGACTTAATATGCTTAGCTAGGTTAAAAATGACATATTTAACCTAGGATAGCTCTAAAATGACCTATACTTAGCATCCTTTCCTCCAAAATGACTTAATATGCTTAGCTAGCTCTAAAATGATATAATATGCTTAAGAAATGACATATTTTAGGTCCTAAATGACTTCATATGCTTAGCTAGCTCCAAAATGACACAATAACCATACTTAGTTCCAAAATGACCTATTTAACCTAGGCTAGCTCTAAAATGACCCATAGTTAGCTTTTTTTCCTCCAAAATGACTCAATATGCTTAGCTAGCTCAAAAATGACATAATAAGCTTAATTAGCTCCAAAATGACATGTTTAACCTAGGATAGCTCTAAAATGACCTATACTTAGCATTTTTCCTGCAAAATGACTTAATATGCTTAGCTAGCTTAAAAATGACATATTTAACCTAGGATAGCTCTAAAATGACCTACACTTAGCATTTTTTGCTCCAAAATGACTTAATATGCTTAGCTAGCTCTAAAATGATATAATATGCTTAAGAAATGACATCTTTTAGGTCCTAAATGACTTCATATGCTTAGCTAGCTCCAAAATGACATAATAACCATACTTAGCTCCAAAATGACCTATTTAACCTAGGCTAGCTCTAAAATGACCCATAGTTAGCATTTTTTCCTCCAAAATGACTCAATATGCTTAGCTAGCTCCAAAATGACATAATAAGCTTAATTAGCTCCAAAATGACATGTTTAACCTAGGATAGCTCTAAAATGACCTATACTTAGCATTTTTTCCTCCAAAATGACTTAATATGCTTAGCTAGCTTAAAAATGACATATTTAACCTAGGATAGCTCTAAAATGACCTACACTTAGCATTTTTTTCCCTCCAAAATGACTTAATATGCTTAGCTAGCTCCGAAATGATATAATATGCTTAAGAAATGACATATTTTAGGTCCTAAATGACTTCATATGCTTAGCTAGCTCCAAAATGACATAATAACCTTACTTAGCTCCAAAATGACCTATTTAACCTAGGCTAGCTCTGAAATGACCTATACTTAGCATTTTTTTCCTCCCAAATGACTCAATATGCTTAGCTAGCTCAAAAATTACATAATAAGCTTAATTAGCTCCAAAATGACATATTTAACCTAGGATAGCTCTAAAATGACCTATACTTAGCATTTTTCCTCCAAAATGACTTAATATGCTTAGCTAGCTTAAAAATGACATATTTAACCTAGGATAGCTCTAAAATGACATATACTTAGCATCTTTTCCTCCAAAATGAATTAATATGCTTAGCTAGCTCTAAAATGATATAATATGCTTAAGAAATGACATATTTTAGGTCCTAAATGACTTCATATGCTTAGCTAGCTCCAAAATGACATAATACCCTTACTTAGCTCCAAAATGACCTATTTAACCTAGGATAGCTCTAAAATGACCTATACTTAGCAATTTTCCTCCAAAATGACTTAATATGTTTAGCTAGCTTAAAAATGACATATTTAACCTAGCATAGCTCTAAAATGACCTACACTTCGCATTTTTTCCTCCAAAATGACTTAATATGCTTAGCTAGCTCTAAAATGATATAATATGCTTAAGAAATAACATATTTTAGGTCCTAAATGACTTCATATGCTTAGCTAGCTCCAAAATGACATAATAACCATACTTAGCTCCAAAATGACCTATTTAACCTAGGCTAGCTCTAAAATGACCCATAGTTAGCATTTTTTCCTCCACAATGACTCAATATGCTTAGCTAGCTCAAAAATGACATAATAAGCTTAATTAGCTCCAAAATGATATATTTAACTTAGGATAGCTCTAAAATGACCTATACTTAGCATTTTTCCTCCAAAATGACTTAATATGCTTAGCTAGCTTAAAAATGACATATTTAACCTAGGATAGCTCTAAAATGACCTATACTTAGCATCCTTTCCTCCAAAATGACTTAATATGCTTAGCTAGCTCTAAAATGATATAATATGCTTAAGAAATGACATATTTTAGGTCCTAAATGACTTCATATGCTTAGCTAGCTCCAAAATGACATAATAACCTTACTTAGCTCCAAAATGACTTATTTAACCTAGGCTAGCTCTAAAATGACTTATAGTTTGCATTTTTTTCCTCCAAGATGACTTAATATGCTTAGCTAGCTCAAAAATTACATAATAAGCTTAATTAGCTCCAAAATGACATATTTAACCTAGGATAGCTCTAAAATGACCTATACTTAGCATTTTTCCTCCAAAATGACTTAATATGCTTAGCTAGATTAAAAATGACATATTTAACCTAGGATAGCTCTAAAATGACCTATACTTAGCATCGTTTCCTCCAAAATAACTTAATATGCTTAGCTAGCTGTAAAATGATATAATATGCTTAAGAAATGACATATTTTAGGTCCTAAATGACTTCATATGCTTAGCTAGCTCCAAAATGACACAATAACCATACTTAGTTCCAAAATGACCTATTTAACCTAGGCTAGCTCTAAAATGACCCATAGTTAGCATTTTCTTCCTCCAAAATGACTCAATATGCTTAGCTAGCTCAAAATGACATAATAAGCTTAATTAGCTCCAAAATGACATGTTTAACCTAGGATAGCTCTAAAATGACCTATA
>NW_025229840.1:5406-5804 GCF_018294505.1 Triticum aestivum | reverse complement strand
TTAGCATTTTTCCTCCAAAATGACTTAATATGATTAGCTAGCTTAAAAATGACATATTTAACCTAGGATAGCTCTAAAATGACTTATACTTAGCATCCTTTCCTCCAAAATGACTTAATATGCTTAGCTAGCTCTAAAATGATATAATATGCTTAAGAAATGACATATTTTAGGTCCTAAATGACTTCATATGCTTAGCTAGCTCCAAAATGACATAATAACCTTAGTTAGCTCCAAAATGACCTATTTAACCTAGGCTAGCTCTAAAATGACTTATAGTTTGCATTTTTTCACTCCAAGATGACTTAATATGCTTAGCTAGCTCAAAAATTACATAATAAGCTTAATTAGCTCCAAAATGACATATTTAACCTAGGATAGCTCTAAAATGACCTATA
>NW_025229840.1:2381-4095 GCF_018294505.1 Triticum aestivum | reverse complement strand
TTAATATGCTTAGCTAGCTCTAAAATGATATAATATGCTTAAGAAATGACATATTTTAGGTCCTAAATGACTTCATATGCTTAGCTAGCTCCAAAATGACATAATAACCTTACTTAGCTCCAAAATGACCTATTTAACCTAGGCTAGCTCTAAAATGACCTATACTTAGCATTTTTTCTTCCAAAATGACTCAATATGCTTAGCTAGCTCCAAAATGACATAATAACCTTACTTAGCTCCAAAATGACCTATTTAACCTAGGATAGCTCTAAAATGACCTATACTTAGCAATTTTCCTCCAAAATGACTTAATATGCTTAGCTAGCTTAAAAATGACATATTTAACCTAGCATAGCTCTAAAATGACCTACACTTAGCATTTTTTCCTCCAAAATGACTTAATATGCCTAGCTAGCTCTAAAATGATATAATATGCTTAAGAAATAACATATTCTAGGTCCTAAATGACGTCATATGCTTAGCTAGCTCCAAAATGACATAATAACCATACTTAGCTCCAAAATGACCTATTTAACCTAGGCTAGCTCTAAAATGACCCATAGTTAGCATTTTTTCCTCCAAAATGACTCAATATGCTTAGCTAGCTCAAAAATGACATAATAAGCTTAATTAGCTCCAAAATGATATATTTAACCTAGGATAGCTCTAAAATGACCTATACTTAGCATTTTTCCTCCAAAATGACTTAATATGCTTAGCTAGCTTAAAAATGACATATTTAACCTAGGATAGCTCTAAAATGACCTATACTTAGCATCCTTTCCTCCAAAATGACTTAATATGCTTAGCTAGCTCTAAAATGATATAATATGCTTAAGAAATGACATATTTTAGGTCCTAAATGACTTCATATGCTTAGCTAGCTCTAAAATGACACAATAACCTTACTTAGCTCCAAAATGACCTATTTAACCTAGGCTAGCTCTAAAATGACCTATACTTCGCAATTTTTCCTCCAAAATGACCTATAGTTAGCATTTTTCCTCCAAAATGACTTAATATGCTTAGCTAGGTTAAAAATGACATATTTAACCTAGGATAGCTCTAAAATGACCTATACTTAGCATCCTTTCCTCCAAAATGACTTAATATGCTTAGCTAGCTCTAAAATGATATAATATGCTTAAGAAATGACATATTTTAGGTCCTAAATGACTTCATATGCTTAGCTAGCTCCAAAATGACACAATAACCATACTTAGTTCCAAAATGACCTATTTAACCTAGGCTAGCTCTAAAATGACCCATAGTTAGCTTTTTTTCCTCCAAAATGACTCAATATGCTTAGCTAGCTCAAAAATGACATAATAAGCTTAATTAGCTCCAAAATGACATGTTTAACCTAGGATAGCTCTAAAATGACCTATACTTAGCATTTTTCCTGCAAAATGACTTAATATGCTTAGCTAGCTTAAAAATGACATATTTAACCTAGGATAGCTCTAAAATGACCTACACTTAGCATTTTTTGCTCCAAAATGACTTAATATGCTTAGCTAGCTCTAAAATGATATAATATGCTTAAGAAATGACATCTTTTAGGTCCTAAATGACTTCATATGCTTAGCTAGCTCCAAAATGACATAATAACCATACTTAGCTCCAAAATGACCTATTTAACCTAGGCTAGCTCTAAAATGACCCATAGTTAGCATTTTTTCCTCCAAAATGACTCAATATGCTTAGCTAGCTC
>NW_025229840.1:1718-2371 GCF_018294505.1 Triticum aestivum | reverse complement strand
TTAGCTCCAAAATGACCTATTTAACCTAGGCTAGCTCTAAAATGACTTATAGTTTGCATTTTTTCACTCCAAGATGACTTAATATGCTTAGCTAGCTCAAAAATTACATAATAAGCTTAATTAGCTCCAAAATGACATATTTAACCTAGGATAGCTCTAAAATGACCTATACTTAGCATTTTTCCTGCAAAATGACTTAATATGCTTAGCTAGCTTAAAAATGACATATTTAACCTAGGATAGCTCTAAAATGACCTACGCTTAGCATTTTTTGCTCCAAAATGACTTAATATGCTTAGCTAGCTCTAAAATGATATAATATGCTTAAGAAATGACATCTTTTAGGTCCTAAATGACTTCATATGCTTAGCTAGCTCCAAAATGACATAATAACCATACTTAACTCCAAAATGACCTATTTAACCTAGGCTAGCTCTAAAATGACCCATAGTTAGCATTTTTTCCTCCAAAATGAATCAATATGCTTAACTATCTCAAAAATGACATAATAAGCTTAATTAGCTGCAAAATGACATATTTAACCTAGGATAGCTCTAAAATGACCTATACTTAGCACTTTTCCTCCAAAATGACTTAATATGCTTAGCTAGCTTAAAAATGACATATTTAACCTAGGATAGCTCTAAAATGAC
>NW_025229840.1:0-1708 GCF_018294505.1 Triticum aestivum | reverse complement strand
ACATGTTTAACCTAGGATAGCTCTAAAATGACCTATACTTAGCATTTTTTCCTCCAAAATGACTTAATATGCTTAGCTAGCTTAAAAATGACATATTTAACCTAGGATAGCTCTAAAATGACCTACACTTAGCATTTTTTTCCTCCAAAATGACTTAATATGCTTAGCTAGCTCCGAAATGATATAATATGCTTAAGAAATGACATATTTTAGGTCCTAAATGACTTCATATTCTTAGCTAGCTCCAAAATGACATAATAACCTTACTTAGCTCCAAAATGACCTATTTAACCTAGGCTAGCTCTGAAATGACCTATACTTAGCATTTTTTCCTCCCAAATGACTCAATATGCTTAGCTAGCTCAAAAATTACATAATAAGCTTAATTAGCTCCAAAATGACATATTTCACCTAGGATAGCTCTAAAATGACCTATACTTAGCATTTTTCCTCCAAAATGACTTAATATGCTTAGCTAGCTTAAAAATGACATATTTAACCTAGGATAGCTCTAAAATGACATATACTTAGCATCTTTTCCTCCAAAATTAATTAATATGCTTAGCTAGCTCTAAAATGATATAATATGCTTAAGAAATGACATATTTTAGGTCCTAAATGACTTCATATGCTTAGCTAGCTCCAAAATGACATAATAACCTTACTTAGCTCCAAAATGACCTATTTAACCTAGGATAGCTCTAAAATGACCCATAGTTAGCATTTTTTCCTCCAAAATGACTCAATATGCTTAGCTAGCTCAAAAATTACATAATAAGCTTAATTAGCTCCAAAATGACATATTTAACCTAGGATAGCTCTAAAATGACCTATACTTAGCATTTTTTCCTCCAAAATGACTCAATATGCTTAGCTAGCTTAAAAATGACATAATAAGCTTAATTAGCTCCAAAATGACATGTTTAACCTAGGATAGCTCTAAAATGACCTACACTTAGCATTTTTTTCCTCCCAAATGACTTAACATGCTTAGCTAGCTCTGAAATGATATAATATGCTTAAGAAATGACATATTTTAGGTCCTAAATGACTTCATATGCTTAGCTAGCTCCAAAATGACACAATAACCATACTTAGTTCCAAAATGACCTATTTAACATAGGCTAGCTCTAAAATGACCCATAGTTAGCATTTTTTCCTCCAAAATGACTCAATATGCTTAGCTAGCTCAAAAATGACATAATAAGCTTAATTAGCTCCAAAATGACATGTTTAACCTAGGATAGCTCTAAAATGACCTATAGTTAGCATTTTTCCTCCAAAATGACTTAATATACTTAGCTAGCTTAAAAATGACATATTTAACCTAGGATAGCTCTAAAATGAACTATACTTAGCATCCTTTCCTCCAAAATGACTTAATATGCTTAGCTAGCTCTAAAATGATATAATATGCTTAAGAAATGACATATTTTAGGTCCTAAATGACTTCATATGCTTAGCTAGCTCTAAAATGACATAATAACCTTACTTAGCTCCAAAATGGCCTATTTAACCTAGGCTAGCTCTAAAATGACCTATACTTAGCAATTTTTCCTCCAAAATGACCTATAGTTAGCATTTTTCCTCCAAAATGACTTAATATGCTTAGCTAGCTTAAAAATGACATATTTAACCTAGGATAGCTCTAAAATGACCTATACTTAGCATCCTTTCCTCCAAAATGACTTAATATGCTTAGCTAGCT
>NW_025229839.1:10141-18582 GCF_018294505.1 Triticum aestivum | reverse complement strand
GACTGCAGCTAAGCCCCCCGAGTGAGAGGGTTGCTCACCACTCGGTGGGATTTTTCAAACTTAGGCGAGTACTGGACTGCAGCTAAGCCCCCGAGTGAGAGGATTGCTCACCACTCGGTGGTATTTTTCAAACTTAGGCGAGTACTGGACTGCAGCTAAGCCCCCGAGTGAGAAGCTTGCTCACCACTCGGTGGGATTTTTCAAACTTAGGTGAGTACTGGACTGCAGCTAAGCCCCCGAGTGAGAGGGTTGCTCACCACTCGGTGGGATTTTTCAAACTTAGGCGAAGCGGATTCGCAGCTAAGCCTCCGAGTGAGAGGCTTGCTCTTCACTCGGCATGATTTTTTTCAAACTTACTGCTGATCCGCCTAAAGGTCGTGCCTATTTATAAGGAAAAGACTGACAGAGCGGGCGCGACAAAAGAGGAGGCCGAAACATGGTTATCCAGCTACTCAGACGCCTCGATTCTCGGAACTGTCATTAAGATAAAGATCCGTTGGGATATGACAGAATAAAATATGAATTTAATGGAAGATGACGACATGGCGGGTTATCGTGAATCCAGAAGATGACGTCATGGCGGGTTATAACTTTTGTACAGACAGAAGACAGATGGCTTTTTCTTATGGTATTGAAGATTGACATGAACCGGTTCAAATCAATCTGGGGCCTAATGTTGGGGATATAACTACTAGTGTAACCCGCCCAGGAGGGGCCGGGTTACGCTATGACGATTTATTATATGAAGCCCAATATCAAGCTTGAAGATGGCGGTTCAATAAAGTGTCTAAAGCCCGTAGGCGGCTTAAGGCCCATAGTGATAAACTGCCGTATGGCATGACTTGTGTTGTAAGGCAAGATTAACTAGACACCGAGCCGGACGCTGTTTATGAGCCGGCCGGGACTCTGTAGGCCGCGGGGCGTCGACCTGTGTATATAAGGGGACGACACGCTGGCGGCTTAGGGCAAGTAACATCAAATCGAGAGCCAGGCATAGCAGATTTGCTCCCTGGTCATCGAAACCCTAGTAATTCCACATCAACTGGATTAGGCTTTCACCTTCACCGCAAGGGGCCGAACCAGTATAAACCCTCGTGTCCTTTGTCCCACTTTAACCCCTTTAAGCTTCCTAGTTGCGATGGCTCCACGACTAAGTCCTTTCACGAGGACATCTGCCGTGACAATTCCATGACAGTTGGCGCCCACCGTGGGGCCAGCGCACGGTGGATTTGATTTCTTGAAGGGCAGCTTTGAAGGGCTCAAGGGATACGCTGTGGGCCGGATGACCAAGAGTCGTCGCGGCATGCTCTACATCAACGACGCCGGCTGGGATCCCGACACCGGCTCAATTGAGTACGGGTACCGGGTCCCCTTCGGTGGAATCCACGTCTTCATCGGCCGGATTGGCGAGCTGGGCCCTGAGCCGGACATCTGCACCGACATCGTCGAGACGGCTCAGCGTGCGAGACCTGCCCGGGCTCAGCCCGGCGTGAAGCGAGCTTTCGTAGGTTTCATCCATGGAGGAGAAATTTTTGTAGGATCTGTGGACGGCGGTGAGACGGCCGTCTACTCCGATGGTGAGTCGTCCACTTGTGAGACGGATTCGTTATACCAATTGCAAGATGGCGGGCTCGGGGGCTGTTCCGATGGCAGCAGTATTCTGGACACCTTTGAGCCGCCGAGCAGAGTAGGGATCTTCATGGCTGGCACTCAGCCCGGTCAAAACTCTACGGCTGCGGCAGCAATAACTTCCGGGTGAGGAGCGACCGGGGCAGGAGGCCCTGTACGCCCGCCGGCTCAGGCGTTGATCGATCTCATGGACAAGTTGACGGTCCTGTTAACCGCCACAGTTATTCCGGCGAGTCAAGCTGAGCATGATGCAGAGGTAGCACAGGTACGTGAGGAGATAGCCCGAGCCAAAGAAGCCCTAGCATCTGAGGACACCAGATTGGCCGCGGAGCGGGCGACTTTGGATGCTCGGGCTCAACAGATCCACTCAGAAGCTTTCCAGCTTACAATGAGCCTGAACGCATCTAACGAGGTGATGAGGAGGAGGCACCAGAAGGCTCAATCCCGTTTGCCTCCGGTCTATGATCCTCGGAATCTCTTCTGCACGCCTGGAGCCGGCCCTAGTAACCTGCCGGAGGCAAATTAGTTTGTAACATCCGGGGCAGGGGGACCGGTTCAGCCCCGGATGATGGAACCTCCTCACGTGAATACGGCCCCGCGTCGCTACGTACCAACACCACCGGGTCATTTTTCCAGCCCTTTGGAGAATCTGATCGCCGCATCGGCATGTTTGGCAGCTCTCCCGGTGGATGGCAACTCTCCAACAGCAGTTGAGACGCGAAGAGTCAGAGAACTTCTTCAGACGGCTCTGGCTCAGCAGGAGGCTTATTCCTATAGTCGAGACAGGATTCATTCGACTCCTCGCCCAAGCCAGAGCCCAAGTTACACTAGACATATGGATTCAGAGGCCTTGTCAAGCAACGCCCAGCGCCGTAACCAGCCAGGTGGGCATAATCCGGTACAAGACAGGATATGTCGGGAAGACGAGCGGGCGGCTCAGTAGGCGGCTCACCAGGCGGCTCATCAAACCTTCCCGGATTATCCAACGACTTCTGTTGAGGCAGGAGTGGCCACCAGAACCGGCGGCGTTCCTTGTTTGGTGCCGGCTTTGCGTAATGAACGTTTGCCCAAGGATTTCAAGGGACCCCGAAAGGTGCCAAATTATACAGCTGATTTACAGCCCGGGGCGTGGATTGAAAGTTATGAGATGACCATGGAGCTGTTGGAGGTCAGTGATGCAGCGATGGCCAAGTACTTCACCATGATGTTGGACGGAACGACCCACACTTGGTTGAAGGGGCTGCTGCCTAATTCCATTGGTTCATGGGCAGAGTTAAAAGCCCGGTTTATCCAGAACTTCAAAGACACCTGCAAGCAGCCCATGTCAATTGTGGACTTAACTAATTGCAAGCAAGAGGAAGGTGAGTCCACCAATCATTGGGTGCGCCGGGTCAAGGAGATAATACATTCGTCTGACAAGATGGATGCCGGCTCTGCAGTCTTAATGTTGGAGAAAAATTGCCGATTTGAACCTCTGAAACAGAAGCTGGGGCGCCTCAAGCGTGATTGTAATGACATGGGCCAGTTGATGGTGGCTCTAGTCAAATACGCCGATTCTGATAGTACCAAGGATCCCGCGTCTGATGAAGAGAAGACAGGGAAGGGAAAGAAGAACGACAACGGAAAGGGTCAGCAGCATAACCCGGCGAATCAAGGAGGCAGTAAGCGTAAGGCCGACGGTAACCCGGAGTTTGTGGCTAACACCAATTCACAAGGTAACAATCAACAATGCAAGGGGAGGCCGCCCCCTCGGTCCGGTGGGTCGGGTCCTACTCTTGAGCAATTGCTCAACGAACCCTGTCCAAGACACGGCACTCGGGAAAGGCCAGCCACTCACCTGTGGAAGGATTGCGTGATCATGAAGGCTTTCAAGAATTCCAACATGTTCGATGGCAACCATGGGTCTGGTGGCGGCTCAGGTGGAGGCGGTTTTCATGGCCCGGGTGGCGGCTCAAATTCCGGCTTTCAGGGAAATCAAGGTGGTTATAATCAGCAGTCTGGTCAGGGAGGTCAGCAGCAGCAGCAATCGGGATATCAGAGCAATCCAAAGCAGCTGAATAGTGGACAGTATCATGTGTTCACCACTAGCTTGTGCAAACGAGACCAGAAGCTTTTATAAAAGAGCTGTGAACGCTGTTGAGCCGGCAGTTCCCCGTTATTTAAGGTGGTCAGAGCAGCCTATTGTGTGGAGGAGGGAAGATCACCCTCCCCAGGTTGACAATCGGGGTCAGTTAGCCTTGGTGGTAGCACCTCAGGTTGGTGGATATAAATTCACTAAAGTACTCATGGATGGAGGTAGCAGCATCAACATCCTCTATTATGAGACCTTTCGACATATGGGGTTGACTAACAAAAAATTAAAGACATCCAACACTGTTTTCCATGGAGTGGTGCCCGGTAAGTCAGCATACCTAGTTGGTAAGATTGAGCTGGAGGTAGCCTTTGGAGATGAGCATGATTCTAGGGCCGAGAAATTAACCTTTGAAGTGGTCAAGATCAAGAGCCCATATCACGCTCTGTTTGGACGGGCGGCTTACGCCAAGTTCATGGCGCGGCCGTGTTATGTTTACTTGCAGCTCAAGATGTGGGGTCACAAGGGCACCATTACTGTGCATGGGAGTAGGAAGATAGCCCTGGAATGTGAGGAAGGTGATGCTGCTTATGCCGAATCTGTTTGTGCAGCAGAGGAGCTGAAGTTTTATAAGGACAACGTTGACCCGGCGGACATGACATCTCTGAAGAAGCCAACCACAGAACATGACCCGGTGATGAAATTTAAGTCGGCTGATGACACCAAGCTTGTTGATTTTATTCCAGGCGACTCATCTAAGCAATTCAGCATCAGTGCCAATCTGGATCCTAAATAGTAAAGCATGCTCATCGAGTTCATCCGTGAGAACCGGGACATCTTTGCATGGAAACCTTCTGACATGCCGGGTGTACCGAGAGAACTCGCTGAGCATACTCTTAATATTGATCCAAAGTTTAATCCGGCCAGGCAGTTTCTTCGGCGGTTTAACGAAGAGAGACGGAAAGCTATCGGTGAGGAGGTGGCCCGACTCTTAGTGGCCGGGTTTATTGTTGAAGTTTTTCACCCAGAGTGGTTGGCTAACCCGGTGCTTGTACTTAAAAAGAACGGCACCTGGCAGATGTGTGTGGATTACACGGACTTAAATAAGGCTTGTCCAGCTGATCCTTTTGCTCTTCCCCGTATTGATCAAATTATTGATGCTACGGCGGGTTGTGAGCGTTTGAGCTTCTTGGATGCTTACTCTGGTTATCATCAGATCAAAATGGCAGTTAAGGACCAGGAGAAGACAGCTTTCATCACTCCGTTTGGAGCCTTCTGTTATGTATCTATGCCATTTGGGCTCAAGAGTGCCCAGGCGACTTATCAGTGATGTGTACAGAACTGTCTCCACAATCAGATTGGGCGCAATGTTCATGCTTATGTTGATGATATTGTGGTGAAATCCAGAGAGAAGGAAACCTTGATAGATGATCTGAAGGAAACCTTTGATAATCTCCGGGTCTACAAAATGTTGGTTAACCCGGCCAAATGTGTGTTTGGGGTACCAGCAGGCAAGCTTTTGGGTTTTCTAGTTTCTAACAGAGGCATTGAAGCTAATCCGGAGAAGATCAAGGCAATCACCTCATTGGCTAAGCCGGCGTGCATCAATGATGTTCAGCGACTGGCGGGTCGTATTGCTGCTTTAAGCCGGCTCATAAGCCGGTTAGATGAGAAGGCCATACCGCTGTATCAGATGATGAAGAAAACATACAATTTTGTCTGGAGCGATGCTGCTAATGCTACCTTTGAAGATTTAAAAAGACAGTTATCTGAGCCGCCGGTCCTTGCGGCTCCCATTGATAAAGAGCCGTTATTGTTGTATGTGGCCGCTAACTCGCGTGCTGTCAGTGTTGCAATTGTGGTGGAGCGCAAGGAGGCTGGCAAGGAGCATCCGGTTCAACGGCCGGTTTACTACATCAGTGAGGTGCTTATTGAGTCTAAGCAAAGATATCCACATTGGCAGAAACTTGTTTATGGGGTGTTCATGGCGAGCCGGAAGCTTAAGCAATACTTCCAGGGTCACCCCATCACTGTGGTAAGTTTTGCTCCTTTGGGAGACATCATTCAGAATAGAGAGGCTACAGGACGAGTCGCCAAGTGGGCCATTGAGCTTGGGCCTCATGGTTTGAAGTATGTGCCACGCACTGCTATTAAGTCTCAAGCACTGGTGGACTTCATCAACGATTGGACAGAACTACAGACGCCTGAGGGAAAGCCGGATAACACATATTGGACTATTCACTTTGATGGATCCAGGCAATTGGAGGGCCCGGGGGCTTTGTTTTAGCTTCCCCTCGAGGTGACAAATTTTGTTATGTGCTCCGGTTGATGTTTCCCTGTACTAACAATGCAGCTGAGTACGAGGCCTTGCTCCATGGTCTTCGGATGGCTAAGGAGATGAACTTAAGCCGGGTAAGGTGCTTTGGCGACTCAGATTTGGTGGCTCAACAAGTGTCAGGCAAGTGGGATTCTAAGGATCCTCTCATGGCGGCTTACCGCCGTGAAGTTGATGATATCGCGGGACACTTCAAAGGTTATCAAGTGGAGCACATTGATCGAAGGAAGAATGAGGCGGCTGATGCTTTAAGCCGGCTAGGATCCCAGTGTAAGCCGGTACCACGTAACACCTTCTTGGATGTTTTGCATGATCCTTCTGTTAAGTTGCCCACGGAGGAAGATTTAGCTGTTCCAGACCCAAAAGCACAGTTGGTGGCGGCTCTTCATGTCATCCCAGATTGGACAGTGCCATATTTGGCTTACATGACCCGGGGAGAGTTGCCTGAGGATGAGACCCTGGCTAGACAAATCGTCCAGTGGTCCAAGTCCATGACAATTGTTCATGGGGAGCTGCATCATCGCAGTGTTACTGGAGCGTTTCAACGTTGTGTGTCGCCTGAGGAAGGTCAGGAGATACTTCGTGAGATCCATGAAGGGGATTGTGGTCATCATGCCGGCTCAAAATCTCTTGTGGCCAAAGCTTTCCGTCATGGTTTTTATTGGCTGACGGCTCATGCTGATCCGGAGGATCTCGTTAGTAAATGTGATGGTTGTCAAAAATTCTCACGAGGAGCTCATGTGCCGGCTCAAGAATTAAGGATGGTTCCAATTACTTGGCCGTTTGCAGTCTGGGGGCTTGATATGGTTGGGCCTTTCAAAAGGTCCAAGGATAAAAAGACACACCTCCTGGTGGCGGTTGATAAATTTACAAGGTGGGTTGAGGCAGAGCCGGTCAGTAAGTGTGATGCAGCCACGACGGTTCAGTTCATGAAAAAGGTGATCTTTCGTTTTGGTTTTCCACACAACATCATAACTGACAATGGTACTAATCTGTCCAAAGGCGCTATGGAAGAGTTCTGTCAACGAGAACATATCCGGCTCGATGTTTCATCAATAGCTCATCCTCAATCCAATGGTCAAGCTGAAAGAGCCAATCAAGAGATCTTGAAAGGTATAAAGCCCCGCCTCATGGTCCCTTTACAACAGACGCCGGGTTGTTGGGTGGAGGAGTTGCCTTCTGTGATTTGGAGCATCAATACTACACCTAACAGATCTACGGGTTATACACCTTTCTTCATGGTTTACGGAGCAGAGGCAGTCCTACCAAGTGACATCCGTCATGACTCACCCCGAGTGGTGGCTTACATTGAAGCTGATAATGAACAGGCTCGTCAGGATGCACTTGATTTGTTGGATGAGAAGCGCGATTTAGCAATAGCCTGCTCGGCGATTTACCAGCAGGACCTGCGCCGTTATCACAGCCGCCGGGTTAGGTCCAGAACCTTTCAAGAAGGTGACTTAGTGCTCCGGCTCATCCAGGATCAGTCCGATATGCACAAGCTATCCCCGCCTTGGGAAGGATCCTTTGTGGTCAGCAAGAACCTGAATAACGGGTCATATTACCTCATCGATGTTCGAGAGCACAAAGACTCACGTAAGTCGGAAGAGGAGACCCGCCGGCCATGGAATATCGCTCATCTTCGGCCTTACTACACTTGAGCCATCGGCTCTCATGATGTACATATTTTGACGATGTATATATTATGAAAAGTAATAAAGCAGGACCTCTGTCCTTTTCATCCTCAAAAGTTTATATGTCTTCATTATTATATTGTTAAAAACAACCAACATGGAGCGGATCATATTTGAATCCGGCTTTCCCTTTGGTACGGCTTATGATCATATTTGAATCCAGCCGTTAAAAATCATGATCACCAGGGGGCTTCCTGTTCAAACATAGGTCGTATTCGAACCAAAGAGAACATAGTTGTCGATACCCTTTTGATTGGCATACTGCCAAACCCGCTAGGGGGCTTCTTGATTGTATCCGAATCATAGCTCAACCCCTTTTGGGTCTGACATGGATCGTATTCGAATCAGCGTCATTAAACAACTTTCAAGGTCATTTGGGGGCTTCCTGTTCAAACATAGGTTGTATTCGAACCAAAGAGAACATAGCTGTCGATACCCTCTTGATCGGCAACGCCAAAGCCACTGGGGGCTATATGATCGTATTCGAATCTTAGCTTAACCCCTTTGGAACGGTTTACTGATCGTATTCGAATCAGAAGCCTCAAAATTTTGTCTGTTTCTTGTAAAAGTTTTGCAATCAAAATTATTTGACTGTCTTGAGACCTTTTTGATCATATTTGAAAGCGTTTATGGGGTGGTTTCTATTCCACCGGCTTAACCTTGATCAATAAAGTTGTTAGCACATAAGAAACATCATATGTGCCAGTTTTTT
>NW_025229839.1:5841-6941 GCF_018294505.1 Triticum aestivum | reverse complement strand
CGGCAATAAGATCCGCCATGGCTAGGTGGATCTAATAGATACAATGTTTTTCCTGAGTGTCATACAAACAAGTTTCACAGATGGCAGTTTTTATTTTGGATCAAACGGTCGTTCAGAAAAGAAAATGTTCTAGACCTAAAAATCTGGTGCAGATGAGTCTGAGAGTTCTAATGAGGCCTCTGAACTAGGGAAAGGAATCTACTAGCATCTGAAATGGATGCGAAACAGTTACCGCACAAGTTATATGTTCTTTTTGGATCAGAAGAAGCTGCGGTGGAGGAACCGCGAAGAAACGATGAAGAACCATGAAGAACACGGAAGAACTTGAAAACTTTAATGCAGATCTGAAGTGCGGGAAGATGAAGACTTACAGATACAGATCTACTGCGGAGGATCGCCGCCATTCTCTGGTCGATTCAGGTGATGCAGTGGCCAAGATCGACGAGGATGAGGTGCTCTGCGGCGGCGGCGATGGAGCTCGAGCGGCAGTGGAGTCGCGAGAGGAAGAAGACGACAGAAAGGGGGAGAATGAAGAAAGACCTAAATGTCGTGCCTATTTATAAGGAGAAGACTGACAAAGCGGGCGCGAGAAACGAGGAGGCCGAAACATGGTTATCCAGCTACTCAGACGCCTCGATTCTCGGAACGGTCATTAAGATAAAGATCCGTTGGGATATGACAGAATAAAATATGAATTTAATGGAAGATGACATCATGGCGGGTTATCATGAATCCAGAAGATGGCGTCATGCGGGTTATAACTTTTGTACAGACAGAAGACAGAAGGCTTTTTCTTAAGGTATTGAAGATTGACATGAGCCGGTTCAAATCAATCTGGGGCCTAATGTTGGGAATATAACTACTAGTGTAACCCGCCCAGGAGGGGCCGGGTTATGCTATGACGATTTATTATATGAAGCCCAATATCAAGCTTGAAGATGGCGGTTCAATAAAGGGTCCAAAGCCCGTAGGCGGCTTAAGGCCCATAGTGATAAACCGCCGTATGGCATGACTTGTGTTGTAAGGCAAGATTAACTAGACACCGAGCCGGACGCTGTTTATGAGCCGGCCGGGACTCTGTAGGCCGTGGGGCGTCGACC
>NW_025229839.1:3152-4583 GCF_018294505.1 Triticum aestivum | reverse complement strand
CTCCTACCAGTCCTCAGAGGCCCAACCATATCCAATCCCCAAACAGCAAAGGGCCAGACGAGTGGAATGGTCTTCAGGGCTGATGCAGGCTTGTGAGACATGTTGGGGTAAAACTGGCAACCTTCACATTTGTCGACTATTTCTTTCGCCATTTCATTTGCTCGTGGCCAATAAAATCCCGCTCGGTATGCTTTGGCCACAATGGTCCGAGAGGACGCATGGTGACCAAGGGTCCCCGAGTGGATGTCATTGAGGATCACTCGACCTTCTTCTGGTGTTATGCATTTCTGGCTGACTCCAGTTACACTTTCTCTGAACAGCTGTCCTATTATCACAGTAAAGGCTTTGGATAGACGGACGATCTGTCGAGCCTCTTCTTCATCCTCTGGGAGTTCCTTCCTAAGAATGTATGTGATGTATGGCACTGTCCAGTCGGGAGTGATGACCAAAACTTACATGATCAAGTCGACCACGGCTGGGACTTCGACTTCAGTCGGATCAGTGGCACTCTTTGGTTGTGGGGGCTCTTCAGTGAAAGGATCTTCCTAAACTGAAGGTGTATGAATATGTTCCAAAAACACATTGCTGGGAATGGTCTCCCTCTTGGAACCTATCTTTGCCAAATCATCAGCTGCTTGATTTTTCAGTCGACGTATATGATGGAGCTCTAACCCCTCAAACTTCTTTTCCAATTTTCTCACTGCATTGCAGTAATCAGTCATAGCTGGGCTTCTGACGTCCCACTCCTTCATTACTTGATTAACCTCCAAATCCGAGTCGCCGTAGACCATGAGGCAACGGACGCCGAGTGAAATGGCCATACGCAACCTGTACAGAAGTGCTTCATATTCAGCTTCATTGTTGGAGGAGTCAAAATGAATCTGGAGAACATAGCTGAGCTTGTCTCCTCGGGGGGATACCAATACCACCCCAGCACCAGAACCATTCAGCATCTTGGATCCATCAAAGAACATGGTCCAATGCTTGAGTGAATATGAGTCGGCAGTTGCTGTTCGACCCACTCGGCGAGGAAATCTGCTATTGCTTGGGACTTGATAGCTTTCTTTGCCTCAAACTTGATATCCAAGGGAAGGAGTTCAATCGCCCACTTTGCCACTCGACCAGTTGCATCTCTGTTGTTCAGAATTGCTGACAATGGTGCGTCGCTGACGACTATAATGGAGTGGTCAGAGAAATAATGAGCAACCTTCTTGGTGGTCATGTAAATTCCATAGACAAGCTTCTGATAATGCGGATATCTTTGCTTGGATGGAGTCAGGACTTCAGAAACATAGTATACTGGGCGCTGAACTTTATAGGCTTTTCCTTCTTCTTCCCGCTCGACCGTGAGTACTGTACTGACAACTTGTCCAGTGGCTGCAATATAAAGCAGCAAAGGCTCTTTAGTGATTTGGGCAGCGAGCACCGGCT
>NW_025229839.1:0-2651 GCF_018294505.1 Triticum aestivum | reverse complement strand
GGTGGAAAGCAGGGCTTTGAGCTCTGCAAACGCTGCATCAGCTTGAGGAGACCACTCGAACTTGTCAGATTTCTTCATAAGTCGGTAAAGAGGCAATGCCTTTTCACCGAGGCGTGAAATGAATCGACTCGAGGCGGCCAAACAACTAGTAAGCTTTTGCACGTCATGCACACGCACAGGGCGTTCCATCCGGAGTATGGCCCCAACTTTTTCTGGGTTCGGGTCGATCCCTCGTTCGGAAACGAGAAAACCGAGTAACTTTCCTCCTGGAACTCCGAATGTGCATTTTGACGGATTAAGCTTGATATCATATCTTCTCAGGTTGGCAAAGGTTTCGGCGAGGTCAGTCAGCAGGTCGGAACCTTTACGCGACTTGACCACAATGTCATCCATATATGCTTCCACATTCCGATTGATTTGAGTGAGCAGACACTTCTGAATCATCCTCATAAATGTGGCACCAGCGTTCTTGAGACCGAATGGCATGGTGACATAACAAAAGCACCCGAATGGGGTGATGAAAGTTGTTTTTATCTCATCGGGTCCATACAGTCGGATATGATGATACCCGGAATAGGCGTCCAGAAAAGACAAACGCTCACACCCCGCAGTCGAATCGACGATTTGGTCGATGCGGGGGAGAGGAAAATGATCTTTCGGGCAGGCCCGATTGATATGCTTGAATTCAATGCACATGCGAAGTGGGTCGTCCTTCTTGGGGACCATGACAACATTGGCGAGCCATTCAGAGTGGTAAATCTGTCGGATGAACTCAGCTGCCAAGAGCCGAGCCACTTTCTCGCCAATTGCTTTTCTCTTCTGTACGGCGGACCGTCGAAGAAGTTCCTTGACTGGTTTCACTTTCGGGTCGACTCGCAAACGGTGCTCAGCCAGTCCCCTGGGTACACCCGGCATGTCAGAAGGTTTCCATGCAAAGATGTCCCAGTTCTCACGGAGGAACTGGATGAGCACTTCTTCCTATTTACTGTCGAGTGATGTTGAGATATGAGTAGGAGCAGCATTAGGATCGGTCAGGTGAATATGAATCGGCTTCGTTTCACCAGACGGCTGAAAAGCAGAATCTGTGGCAGGCTTCTTGGCCCACAACAAATCACTCGGGTGTGCATTCTTTCGGTATTCTTGCATTTCGACTGCTGCCATTTGTGCATCGGCGATTTTTGAGCCCTTCTGGAAACACTCTTCTGCCTTCTGCCGATTGCCCGTGATTGTGATCACTCCTCTGGGACCAGGCATCTTCAGTTTGAGGTACACGTAACATGGCCAAGCCATAAAACGTGCATAAGCAGGCCTACCCAGAATAGCATGATAAGCACTTGTAACACTCCAAAAATTTTGATTTGGCTTTTTCTTTATTTGATTTAAAGGAGGTTATTTAAATTTTTCTAAAAGAGGGACTCTCCTTATCAATTTTTTTTATGACAAATATTTTCCTTAAAAGGGTCCTTCTCAATATTGATTTGTGGTCTTGAGGGTTTTACATCTTGTGTTGACTCAACACAAATATTTTCTTTGGGAAAGTTTTTGAAATCCTTTCTGTTAAATATAACCCTATGACTTATGGATTGATTCTTCCTCATTCAAAAAATTTTCTTGCCATGACCTAGGTTGAAAATTTTCTTCCAAAACCCGTCCCTCCACTTTGGGTCAAGCCAAGCATCCTATTCCAGCAAGTCTCAAACTCTTTTAAATTTTATTCCTATTTATTTTATCCTCAAAACAATTTCTGTCAATTATTTTGGGCCTTGATGAGTTACAAAGGAACCACCAGATCCCTTTTGAGTTTTGGTTCCAAACAAACTCCTCTGACTAGTCCTTGGTACCCTCAACCTGGATCCATCAAGATCCACTGGTCCACAGTTCAATTTTTTCAAATTCTGCTTGCTGCAAGTTTGGACCAGATTTGCCATTTTTGGTGAAATTCATTATTTTTCTTCTCCAAAAATTCTGAGAAAAATCATGCGGCCTCCAGATGCATCAAGAGACCTCTCCACCAAAGATCAACTCCAGAAAATTTTTTCCACGTGCTTGAATCATTTCATCGAACAGCTGGCGTGCACAGTTTCTGTCAAAGTTCAGAAATTCAGTGTTTCAGTTTCAGACGACAGTGTCGTTTCTTCAGAACCGCGGCGTCAATCTCACTAGTGCACGCGTTGGCGCCTTGCTCACTGCTCCTCCTTCTTATCCACCGCGCCGCACGGTCACCTGGACAGTTGCGAGCGTCGGCGGTGAGCTGGCAGAGGTGCATCGCCCCTGTGAGCGGCGGCAGCAGCACTTGCTGCGGCTGCCAGAGAGGCGCAGCGAGGGACGGCACCGTCCAGCAACGCCCACACCACCAGAAGCCTACGCGTGGCCGTCTTCTTCCCCGTGCATGCTGCAACACAGTCGCCGTGGCCTAAGAGGCGCAGAGCACGCTCTCTGCCGTCGACGTGCCCGTGAGGCCGTTCCGTCGAGAGCTTGGAGTATCACCCAAGTCATACCAAATTTAGCCCTTGAACGGAACCAGTGGACCATCACGATGATGCCCAATCACCTAAACCTCCAGCCGACCACTGCCTCGCTGTAATCGCCCGCCGGAGTTATCCCGTTTTCAGCAACCGCCTCGGGCCGGCTATAAATAGTGACCCCGAGCT
>NW_025229838.1:17741-18583 GCF_018294505.1 Triticum aestivum | reverse complement strand
TTAGCTCTCTTAACAAATCGGTAAATGACTGAAAAACAGCAAATGATGTCAAAACGTGCTGGAAATTGATGACGTCGCTTTGAATGCTGCATACTGAATGCAAAAATAGTCTGGAGTTGAAATAAGTTTAAGAAACATTAAAGTGCCCGTGTAACAGATGAGTTCTCGTCCGAAACCCTGATACTCCGAAAGAGATTGTCCAGTTTGTACACGAAGTGCGTCCAGTTTTCGCCGTGACCCTCTCTATTCTTTTACACATGCTATGCGGGTGAAATGATGATACCATGCCAAGTTGCAACATTTTCAGAGTTCATTTTGTAGTGATTTTCAATTTCACGGTCATTTAGCTCCCTAAACAAATCGGTAAATGACTGAAAAACAGCAAATGATGTCAGAACATGCTGGAAATTGATGACGTTGCTTTGAATGCTGCATACGGAATGCAAAAATAGTCTGGAGTTCAAATAAGTTTAAGAACCATTGAAGTGCCCGTGTAACAGATGAGTTCTCGTCCGAAACCCTGATACTCTGAAAGAGATTGTCCAGTTTGTACACGAAGTGCGTCCAGATTTGGCCGTGACCCTCTCTACCCTTTTGCACATGCTATGCGGGTGAAATGATGATACCATGCCAAGTTGCAACATTTTCAGAGTTCATTTTATAGTGATTTTCAATTCCACGGTCATTTAGCTCTCTAAACAAATCGGTAAATGACCGAAAAACAACAAATGATGTCAGAACATGCTGGAAATTGATGATGTTGCTTGGAATGCTGCATACTGAACGCAAAAATAGTCTGGAGTTCAAATAAGTTTAAGAAACATTGAATTGCCCGTGTAACA
>NW_025229838.1:17080-17610 GCF_018294505.1 Triticum aestivum | reverse complement strand
TGATGATACCATGCCAAGTTCCAACATTTTCAGAGTTCATTTTGTAGTGATTTTCAATTTCACGGTCATTTAGCTCTCTAAACAAATCGGTAAATGACCGAAAAACAGCAAATGATGTCAGAACATGCTGGAAATTGATGATGTTGCTTTGAATGTTGCATACTGAAAGCAAAAATAGTCTGCAGTTCTAATAAGTTTAAGAAACATTGAAGTGCCCGTGTAACAGATGAGTTCTCGTCCGAAACCCTGATACTCCGAAAGAGATTGTCCAGTTTGTACACGAAGTGCGTCCAGTTTTGGCCGTGACCCTCTCTACCGTTTTGCACATGCTATGCGGGTGAAATGATGATACCATGCAAAGTTCCAACATTTTCAGAGTTCATTTTGTAATGATTTTCAATTTCACGGTCATTTAGCTCTCTAAACAAATCGGTAAATGACTGAAAAACAGCAAATGATGTCAGAACATGCTGGAAATTGATGACGTTTCTTTAAATGCTACATACTGAATGCAAAAATAGTCTGGAGTT
>NW_025229838.1:14788-15661 GCF_018294505.1 Triticum aestivum | reverse complement strand
TTTCAGAGTTCATTTTGTAGTGATTTTCAATTTCACGGTCATTTAGCTCTCTAAACAAATCGGTAAATGACTGAAAAACAGCAAATGATGTCAGAACATGCTGGAAATTGATGACGTTTCTTTAAATGCTACATACTGAATGCAAAAATAGTCTGGAGTTCAAATAAGTTTAAGAAACATTGAAGTGCCCGTGTACCAGATGAGTTCTCGTCCGAAACCCTAATACTCCGAAAGAGATTGTCCAGTTTGTACACAAAGTGCGTCCAGTTTTCGCTGTGACCCTCTCTACTCTTTTGCACATGCTATGCGGGTGAAATAATGATACCACGCCAAGTTACAACATTTTTAGAGTTCATTTTGTAGTGATTTTCAATTTCACGGTCATTTAGCTCTCTAAACAAATCGGTAAATGACTGAAAAACAGCAAATGATGTCAGAACATGCTGGAAATTGATGATGTTGCTTTGAATGCTGCATACTGAACGCAAAAATAGTCTGGAGTTCAAATAAGTTTAAGAAACAATGAAGTGCCCGTGTAACAGATGAGTTCTCGTCTAAAACCCTGATACTCCGAAAGAGATTGTCCAGTTTGTACACGAAGTGCGTCCAGTTTTGGCCGTGACCCTCTCTACCCTTTTGCACATGCTATGCGGGTGAAATGCTGATACCATGCCAAGTTCCAACATTTTCAGAGTTCATTTTGTAGTGATTTTCAATTTCACGGTCATTTAGCTCTCTAAACAAATCGGTAAATGACTGAAAAACAGCAAATGATGTCAGAACATGCTGGAAATTGCTGACGTTGCTTCGAATGCTGCATACTGAACGCAAAAATAGTCTGGAGTTCAAATAAGTTTAAGAAACATTGAAGTG
>NW_025229838.1:8359-9259 GCF_018294505.1 Triticum aestivum | reverse complement strand
CAAATGATGTCAGAACATGCTGGAAATTGATGACGTTGCTTTGAATGCTGCATACTGAACGCAAAAATAGTCAGGAGTTCAAATAAGTTTAAGAAACATTGAAGTGCCCGTGTAACAGATGAGTTCTCGTCCGAAACCCTGATACTTCGAAAGAGATTGTCCAGTTTGTACAAGAAGTGCGTCCAGTTTTGGCCGTGACCCTCTCTACCCTTTTGCACATGCTATGCGGGTGAAATGATGATACCATGCCAAGTTCCAACATTTTCAAAGTTCATTTTGTAGTGATTTTCAATTTCACGGTCATTTAGCTCCCTAAACAAATCGGTAAATGACTGAAAAACAGCAAATGATGTCAGAACATGCTGGAAATTGATGACGTTTCTTTAAATGCTACATACTGAACGCAAATATAGTCAGGAGTTCAAATAAGTTTAAGAAACATTGAAGTGCCCGTGTACCAGATGAGTTCTCGTCCGAAACCCTAATACTCCGAAAGAGATTGTCCAGTTTTTACACAAAGTGCGTCCAGTTTTCAATGTGACCCTCTCTACTCTTTTGCACATGCTATGCGGGTGAAATAATGATACCACGGCAAGTTACAACATTTTTAGCGTTCATTTTGTAGTGATTTTCAATTTCACGGTCATTTAGCTCTCTAAACAAATCGGTAGATGACTGAAAAACAGCAAATGATGTCAAAACGTGCTGGAAATTGATGATGTCGCTTTGAATGCTGCATACTGAATGCAAAAATAGTCTGGAGTTGAAATAAGTTTAAGAAACATTGAAGTGCCCGTGTAATAGATGAGTTCTCGTCCGAAACCCTAATACTCCGAAAGAGATTGTCCAGTTTGTACACAAAGTGCGTCCAGTTTTTGCTGTGACCCTCTCTACTCTTTG
>NW_025229838.1:7058-8180 GCF_018294505.1 Triticum aestivum | reverse complement strand
CCCTAAACAAATCGGTAAATGACTGAAAAATAGCAAATGATGTCCGAACATGCTAGAAATTGATGACGTTGCTTTGAATGCTGCATACTGAACGCAAAAATAGTCTGGAGTTCAAATAAGTTTAAGAAACATTGAAGTTCTCGTGTAACAGATGAGTTCTCGTCCGAAACCCTGATACTCCGAAAGAGATTGTCCAGTTTGTACACGAAGTGCGTCCAGTTTTGTCCGTGACCGTCTCTACCCTTTTGCACATGCTATGCGGGTGAAATGATGATACCATGCCAAGTTCCAACATTTTCGGAGTTCATTTTGTAGTGATTTTCAATTTCACGGTCATTTAGCTCTCTAAACAAATCGGTAAATGACTGAAAAACAACAAATGATGTCAGAACATGCTGGAAATTGATGACGTTGCTTTAAATTCTACATACTGAACAAATATAGTCTGGAGTTCAAATAAGTTAAGAAACATTGGAGTGCCCATTTAACAGATGAGTTCTCGTCCGAAACCCTGATACTCTGAAAGAGATTGTCCAGTTTGTAGACGAAGTGCGTCCAGTTTTCGCCGTGACCCTCTCTACTCTTTTGCACATGCTATGCGGGTGAAATGATGATACCATGCCAAGTTCCAACATTTTCAGAGTTCATTTGGTATTGATTTTCAATTTCGCGGTCATTTAGCTCTCTAAACAAATCTGTAAATGACTGAAAAACAACAAATGATGTCGGAACGTGCTGAAAATTGATGACCATGCTTTGAATGCTGCATGCTGAACGCAAAAATAGTCTGGAGTTCAAATAAGTTTAAAAAACATTGAAGTGCCTGTGTAACAGATGGGTTCTCGTCCGAAACCCTGATACTCTGAAAGAGATTGTCCAGTTTGTACATGAAGTGCGTCCAGTTTTTGCCATGAGCCTCTCTACTCTTTTGCACATGCTATGCGGGTGAAATGATGATACCATGCCAAGTTCCAACATTTTCAGAGTTCATTTGGTTGTGATTTTCAATTTCACGGTCATTTAGCTTTCTAAACAAATCGGTAAATGACTGAAAAACAGCAAATGATGTCAGAACGTGCTTGAAATTGATGACGTGGCTTTGAATGCTGCATACTGAACGCA
>NW_025229838.1:6176-6847 GCF_018294505.1 Triticum aestivum | reverse complement strand
TGATACTCCGAAAGAGATTGTCCAGTTTGTACACAAAGTGCGTCCAGTTTTCGCTATGACCCTCTCTACTCTTTTGCACATGCTATGCGGGTGAAATGATGATACCATGCCAAGTTCCAACATTTTCAGAGTTCATTTTGTAGTGATTTTCAATTTCACGGTCATTTAGCTCTCTAAACAAATCGGTAAATGACTGAAAAACAACAAATGATGTCAGAACATGCTGGAAATTGATGACGTTGCTTTAAATTCTACATACTGAAAAAAAATAGTCTGGAGTTCAAATAAGTTTAAGAAACATTGGAGTGCCCATTTAACAGATGAGTTCTCGTCCGAAACCCTGATACTCTGAAAGAGATTGTCCAGTTTGTACACGAAGTGCGTCCAGTTTTCGCCGTGACCCTCTCTACTCTTTTGCACATGCTATGCGGGTGAAATGATGATACCATGCCAAGTTCCAACATTTTCGGAGTTCATTTGGTATTGATTTTCAATTTCACGGTCATTTAGCTCTCTAAACAAATCTGTAAATGACTGAAAAACAGCAAATGATGTCGGAACGTGCTGAAAATTGATGACCATGCTTTGAATGCTGCATGCTGAACGCAAAAATAGTCTGGAGTTCAAATAAGTTTAAAAAACATTGAAGTGCCTGTGTAACAGATGGGTTC
>NW_025229838.1:5475-5804 GCF_018294505.1 Triticum aestivum | reverse complement strand
GCTGGAGTTCAAATAAGTTGAAAAAACGTTGAAGTGCCCGTGTAACAGATGAGTTCTCGTCCGAAACCCTGATACTCCGAAAGAGATTGTCCAGTTTGTACACGAAGTGCGTCCAGTTTTCGCCGTGACCCTCTCTACTCTTTTGCACATGCTATGCGGGTGAAATGATGATACCATGCCAAGTTCCAACAATTTCAGAGTTCATTTTGTAGTGATTTTCAATTTCACGGTCATTTAGCTCTCTAAACAAATCGGTAAATGACTGAAAAACAGCAAATGATGTCAGAACGTGTTGGAAATTGATGACGTCGCTTTGAATGCTGCATACT
>NW_025229838.1:3237-5137 GCF_018294505.1 Triticum aestivum | reverse complement strand
GAAATTGATGACGTCGCTTTAAATTCTGCATACTAAACGCAAAAATAGTCTAGAGTTCAAATAAGTTTAAGAAACATTGAAGTGCCCGTGTAACAGATGAGTTCTTGTCCAAAACCCTGATACTCCGAAAGAGATTGTCCAGTTTGTACATGAAGTGTGTCCAGTTTTCGCCGTGACCCTCTCTACTCTTTTGCACATGCCATGCGGGTGAAATGATGATACCATGCCAAGTTCCAACAGAGTTCATTTTGTAGTGATTTTCAATTTCACGGTCATTTAGCTCTCTAAACAAATCGGTAAATGACTGAAAAACAGCAAATGATGTCAGAACATGCTGGAAATTGATGACGTTGCTTTCAATTCTACATACTGAACGCAAAAATAGTCTGGAGTTCAAATAAGTTTAAGAAACATTGGAGTGCCCATTTAACAGATGAGTTCTCGTCTGAAACCCTGATACTCTGAAAGATATTGTCTAGTTTGTACACGAAGTGCGTCCAGTTTTCGCCGTGACCATCTCTAATCTTTTGCACATGCTATGCGGGTGAAATGATGATACCATGCCAAGTTCCAACATTTTTAGAGTTCATTTGGTAGTGATTTTCAATTTCACGGTCATTTAGCTCTCTAAACAAATCTGTAAATGACTGAAAAACAGCAAATGATGTCAGAACGTGCTGGAAATTGATGACGTGGCTTTGAATGCTGCATACTAAACGCAAAAATAGTCTAGAGTTCAAATAATTTCAAGAAACATTGAAGTGCCCGTGTAACAGATGAGTTCTCGTCCGAAACCCTGATACTCCGACAGAGATTGTCCAGTTTGTACACAAAGTGCGTCCAGTTTTCGCTGTGACCCTCTCTACTCTTTTGCACATGCTATGCGGGTGAAATGATGATACCATGCCAAGTTACAACATTTTTAGAGTTCATTTTGTAGTGATTCTCAATTTCACGGTCATTTACCTCTCTAAACAAATCGTTAAATTACTGAAAAACAGCAAATGATGTCAGAACATGCTGGAAATTGATGACGTTGCTTTGAATGCTGCATACTGAATGCAAAAATAGTCTGGAGTTGAAATAAATTTAAGAAACATTGAAGTGCCCGTGTAACAGATGAGTTCTCGTCCGAAACCCTGATACTCCGAAAGAGATTGTCCCGTTTGTACACGAAGTGCGTCCAGTTTTCGCCGTGACCCTCTCTATTCTTTTGCGCATGCTATGCGGGTGAAATGATGATACCATGTGAAGTTGCAACATTTTCAGAGTTCATTTTGTAGTGATTTTCAATTTCACGGTCATTTAGCTCCCTAAACAAATCGGTAAATGACTGAAAAACAGCAAATGATTTCAGAACATGCTGGAAATTGATGACGTTGCTTTGAATGCTGCATACTGAACGCAAAAATAGTCTGGAGTTCAAATAAGTCTAAGAAAAATTGAAGTGGCCGTGTAACAGATGAGTTCTCGTCCGAAACCCTGATACTCCGAAAGAGATTGTCCAGTTTGTGCACGAAGTGCGTCCAGTTTTGGCCGTGACCCTCTCTACCCTTTTGCACATGCTATGCGGGTGAAATGATGATTCCATGCCAAGTTCGAACATTTTCAGAGTTCATTTTGTAGTGATTTTCAATTTCACGGTCATTTAGCTCTCTAAACAAATCGGTAAATGACTGAAAAAGAGCAAATGATGTCAGAACATGCTGGAAATTGATGTCGTTGCTTTAAATGCTACATACTGAACGCAAAAATAGTCTGGAGTTCAAATAAGTTTAAGAAACATTGAAGTGCCCGTGTAACAGATGTGTTCTTGTCCGAAACCCTGATACTCTGAAAGAGATTGTCCAGTTTGTACATGAAGTGCGTCCAGTTTTCGCCGTGACCTCTCTACTCTTTT
>NW_025229838.1:2607-3116 GCF_018294505.1 Triticum aestivum | reverse complement strand
GGGTGAAATGATGATACCATGCCACGTTCCAACATTTTCAGAGTTCATTTGGTTGTGATTTTCAATTTCACGGTCATTTAGCTTTCTAAACAAATCGGTAAATGACTGAAAAAAAGCAAATGATGTCAGAACGTGCTGGAAATTGATGACGTGGCTTTGAATGCTGCATACTGAATGCAAAAATAGTCTGGAGTTGAAATAAGTTTAAGAAACATTGAAGTGCCCGTGTAACAGATGAGTTCTCGTCCGAAACCTTGATACTCCGAAAGAGATTGTCCAGTTTGTACGCGAAGTGCGTCCAGTTTTCGCCGTGACCCTCTCTATTCTTTTGCCCATGCTATGCGGGTGAAATGATGATACCATGCGAAGTTGCAACATTTTCAGAGTTCATTTTGTAGTGATTTTCAATTTCACGGTCATTTAGCTCCCTAAGCAAATCGGTAAATGACTGAAAAACAGCAAATGATTTCAGAACATGCTGGAAATTGATGACGTTGGTTTGAATGTTG
>NW_025229838.1:0-1372 GCF_018294505.1 Triticum aestivum | reverse complement strand
ACATTGGAGTGCCCGTTTAACAGATGAGTTCTCGTCCGAAACCCTGATACTCTGAAAGAGATTGTCCAGTTTGTACACAAAGTGCGTCCAGTTTTCGCCGTGACCCTCTCTACTCTTTTGTACATGCTATGCAGGTGAAATGATGATACCATGCCAAGTTCGAACATTTTCAGAGTTCATTTGGTAGTGATTTTCAATTTCACGGTCATTTAGCTCTCTAAACAAATCTGTAAATGACTGAAAAACATTAAATGATGTCAGATCATACTGGAAATTGATGACGTGGCTTTGAATGCTGCATACTGAACGCAAAAATAGTCTGGAGTTCAAATAAGTTTAAAAAACATTGATGTGCCTGTATAATAGATGAGTTCTCGTCCGAAACCCTGATACTCCGAAAGAGATTGTCCTGTTTGTACACAAAGTGCGTCCAGTTTTCGCCGTGAGCCTTTCTACTCTATTGCACATGCTATGCGGGTGAAATGATGATACCATGCCAAGTTCCAACATTTTCTGAGTTCATTTTGTAGTGATTTTCAATTTCACGGCCATTTAGCTCTCTAAACAAATCGGTAAATGGCCGAAAAACAGCAAATGATGTCAGAACATGCTGGAAATTGATGATGTTGCTTTGAATGTTGCATACTGAACGCAAAAATAGTCTGGAGTTCAAATAAGTTTAAGAAACATTGAAGTGCCCGTGTAATAGATGAGTTCTCGTCCGAAACCCTGATACTCCGAAAGAGATTGTCCAGTTTGTACACGAAGTGCGTCCAGTTTTGGCCGTGAACCTCTCTACCATTTTGCACATGCTATGCGGGTGAAATGATGATTCCATGCCAAGTTCCAACATTTTCAGAGTTCATTTTGTAGTGATTTTCAATTTCACGGTCATTTAGCTCTCTAAACAAATCGGTAAATGACCGAAAAACAACAAATGTTGTCAGAACATGCTGGAAATTAATGACGTTGCTTTGAATGCTGCATACTGAACGAAAAAATAGTCTGGAGTTCAAATTAGTTTAAGAAACATTGAAGTGCCCGTGTAACAGATGAGTTCTCGTCCGAAACCCTGATACTCCGAAAGAGATTGTCCAGTTTGTATACGAAGTGCATCCAGTTTTGGCCGTGACCTTCTCTACCCTTTTGCACATGCTATGCGGGTGAAATGATGATACCATGCGAAGTTGCAACATTTTCAGAGTTCATTTTGTAGTGATTTTCAATTTCACGGTCATTTAGCTCCCTAAGCAAATCGGTAAATGACTGAAAAACAGCAAATGATTTCAGAACATGCTGGAAATTGATGACGTTGCTTTGAATGCTGCATACTGAACGCAAAAATAGTCTGGAGTTAAAATAAGTTTAAGAA
>NW_025229837.1:5014-18599 GCF_018294505.1 Triticum aestivum | reverse complement strand
GGTCAGAAAAACTTCCGAACTACTCGCAAATCATAAGTTTACCGTCTGTTTCACAATATCTATCACGCGCGTATGCCTATAATAAATGTACCTAAAGGCAAACGATGACATATATCTGACAAAATCAATAATGTATTCGTCGTCACCACGACGCCAGAAAACACCACCGCCATCTTCCGTCGTCCCATCTCCAGAGGGATCATCGCATTGACCTTGCTAGGCCCAACCGCCGCACTGTTGACGTCACCACGACGCCGGAAAACGCCACTAGCCTACGCGGATCCATCAACCCACATCCAACGCTGAGTCTCCATCGCGCCACGCCGCCCACCACAATTAGGGTTTTCACCCGAGAAGCGGTAGGGTGGAAAGAGGTAGGGCAGACCCGAGCGACATCTCGAGGAGAAGACCGGTGCCCTCAGGCGTCATCACCGTCGCGGCCAGCCGGAGCCGACCAGGCAGTTATCCCAATCCGGATCCTCTCCACCCGCTCCGCCCCACCCCGGTGACCGACTAGCATCCAGCGTGGACATGTCCGGTGAGACGTAGCACACCTAGCAGGGAATGGGGGTAGAGGACAGATCGGCGCCATTGGTCACCGTGTCAACTAGCCGCGGCACCAACCGGCCGGTGGATTACCAGCCACCCCAGCCCAGCCCAGCCCTGTCGCGCCACCGAATAGGCCACCGAATAGGGAGGCCACACCAAGGGGCCGCCCTGGATCCAAGGCCCTCTGCCATGAGGGAGCAACACAGGACCAGACGGAGCCACCCCTTCAGATCCAGGGCCCTCCATCCTTTCCATCGGGACGGAGCAACACAACCCCGCCACCACCTTCCTTGGATGCGGTTCAGACTTAGCTGGCGCCAACCTCAATCGGCGGTGAGGGATCGGGTGGAGGACGGAGCATGGTGGCGCAAGGGCTTGTGCCCTCGAGTTCTCGCGCGGGGCGACACGAGGATAAATATGATATTTGGGGAGAATATAAATGTGGCCCACTTCCATCAAGTATCATTCAATGTTATGACTCAAGCTGTGAAACATAGTGCGAATTTGATTATGCACATTGCAGGAACAAGTCTCTTGTGTACGAAAGCATTATATCTAAATTTCAATGAATTGCTTGATATTTGTAATTGTACCAACTATACAAACGCGGATCTATGTTCCCGGAATTTTTGCTATATATTACCTACAACCTATATTTTATTCAGTGCGAACGTGCTGCCACAGGTGAGCTTGAAGTTCCGTTGCTTGGTATTATCAAAACTATGACAATTTCAAAAAAAAAAAGAACTATGGCAATTCTCCTGGACCTCATGCAATTCCTCATCTCAGAACACACGTGCCCAGATTCTTGCATTCTAGTGCATTCGTGTTGAACAGTATAATAAACAAGCAAATTAATGGCTGATGAAATAATCTACCTGCATGCATACAAACAAATTCATTAGTACATCATTACTGAAAAAAAAATCAAAGTGAAACACCAACACTAAGGCTTGGCATGTAAAGAGAATCAAAACCTGTTCAAAATGGGCTGATTTGCCGGGCCAACATTATCCGCCACTCGGAAACCAGGCGCTCGGGGCTAGGTGCCGAATCATCATACTTGTGGCGTGCATCTGCATCATCGGCGTGGATTATAGAAACCACATCCTCAACCAGTGGGTCTTTGCCACCCCTAAGTGGATCCTACAATGAAAAACAAAGTCAGAACTTCAAACAATCAATTCTGGATTGAAAAAATGAAGTCAGGACCTCAGAGCAATATTATTTTCAGACGACTAGCTTTATCCAAGCAAGAAAAATAAAAAGATATCGATGCAAAGTTCCTTTCCAACTCCAGAAAACAAAGTAGTGTTCAGTGTGCTAATTATCTGCATCCTATCGAACTCCGATAAAAAAAACACAAAGAGCATCAAAGTCTGCTCATCGATCGTTGCTGATGCAATGTCAAAGGGGTTTCCCCAATCACAGTTAGCAAAGATCACAAAATTAATGAAGTGGCAGGTCATCAGAAGTCTAGCTGATATTCAAGATAACTGACCTGTACAAATACATCAGTATGGGTTTTTCCTCTGTACAATTGTACTTTAGCTTTTGCACCAGCTTTTTTGAGGACATCCGCAAAAATTTTACTGCACATAAAACAGAATGGTTGGAAGGTTGAAGATGGAACAAGAACATAAGACTACGGTAAGCAGAAATATAGTGGTTAAAATTGTGCTAACTACACATTGAAGAACAGCGAAACCATACATTTTGGATTATACTGCCAATTTAAGTTTTTTAATGTACAGAAATGTTTTAATTCAAAAATAATTTGGAATGACTACCTTTGACTTCGCATATTCAAATTTCAGTTTGATGCTAATAACTTTGGAAAGCGCCAAATGATAAAACAGAAAAGGCATAGCCACTTAATGTATAAAACATTGCGTTCAAATTAAGCATCTGCCAAGAGTTAAGTGTCCAACCTAGCAGACGATGGTATCGAGTAATCTCCTGTTCCATGAAAAAGTACAATCTCAGGAAGTAGAGCTATGGCTCCATGAGTTAATTTTTTAGCGATAATTTCCGGAGAGAACTGTGGCAATGATCTCCTTCCCTCCATTATGCTGAAATAAACAGTTTATAATTTCTTGAGTACTTTTACTTAAGTGTTACTAAAGGAAAGTTGGAACAACACTTATAAATCAAATTTCAATCATGATATTACCTGAGAAAAATTGAACGATAAAGACCACGTTTATGAAAATGATCGACCAAATTTTGCATGTTGTATCTGCAAATAAATGAGTATATATATGTCATGGATGGTTGTATCACTAGATATGTATCTGAGACCAGCTGAAACAGATCGTTGCTCTAGCATTCTATACCTCGCTGTACATGTTGTATATACATCCCAATCCAAAATATATCGGCAGAGCCCCAATAAGCACTTACAGGGGAATGTTTTTTGGGAAGCTACTGGAATGCTCTAAAATGGTTGTGACTTTTTTGACTGAAAATGGTAGATGCTCTGCTTTTGTATTAAGAAGAGGAAAATGCTTGTGAAATTATAATAGAAGTTTTGGTGTAACTATCAGAAGGTGCGAACATGTATCAGACACTGCCTACATGTATGACTACGTTCTTAAGAGGCGGTTAAGGATAAGTTGATTGAGAACAACTATCATCCATGTATATAATGGAAACAGATGACAATTCATTTAAGAGCTCACCCTCCAGATAAACCAAAATATGATTTTATTTGAGTAACACTCCAATAAATTTCTTCTCCTTGAGATTCTTTAATTGCTTGCTCCAAGAGAGCACATGCGGCGATATGTGCTCCTGCTGATTGACCCATCAAGTAAATCCTGAAGGTTGGTTGTAAATAAGTTTATTAATGTAGTCGAAGCTGAAAATCTTAATAGACGGGTTCTAAGGCAGAACGGCTGCAGAGCTCAAAAAGTAAATCTGATAGGTTGATGATAAATAAGTTTCATGTATTGACAAAACTCATTAGTAAAAGCATAAGGAAATATTGCTACAAAGTTATTTTGTGCTTGATTTATTTGCAAATACAATAATCTAAATTGTGCATCTTGATTTTTGCATTAGGCCAGGCAGGCAGGTGTGTTTCTACAGCCCGCTCGACGTAGGTACAGATAACACTGGTCCATCCAGAAATGAAATTCAATGCGCTTATCCTTAATATACGCAGAATACATTTCAATCATCTAAGTCATTCAGACACTAGTGCTATAGATCAACACAACAACGACTTTGGATAGAATCACCGCCGAAAAGGATCAGATATTCAAGTGCGGTGCATAGTTCCTTCATGATAAAAAAAACCGCTGTCTATCTAATGTTTCAAATAGTCCATCCATAGTAGTGTACTGTGATATAAATATATAATGAAGGATCACTTACTGATTAGGATCTCCTCCATAGCTAGCAACAGTATCACAAATAAATGAAATTGCCTCAGAAGCATCACTGACCATGTCACTTATTGTTCCTTGAGGGAAATTTCTGCAAGATATATTTACATATTTAATCAACCAGGCATATGTAAATCGATACTCACTCGTCTAGAAGTCATGAAATTAGATAGAAATGCCATCAAAGGGTAAGCACCTATAATCAACGCAAGCGACTATAATTCCACGCTCTGCTAGCCGTCTTCCAAGAAGGGCACCCCACGCCTTGTAACTACAGAGAATCATGACCATCAACAATGGAAGTCACGGAGAAAGACGTCTTGAGAAAATTTTCACTCACCCAATGATCCAAGCTCCACCAGTTACAAATACCACAACTGGATTGGGTTTGCTACGATCAGTGGGTATGTACATATCCAACCTGTATATTATGATTTTCAGTAATGCTAACACGGCTAAAAAAGCAGATGTTCTTTGTTTCTGCGGTATGTAACTCTTCTTACCTATTTCTTGGTTGGTCTCCATACACTATGCTTCTAAGGACCTGACTTGAGAAAAAATAATAGTACCCAACTGGGCAACCCAAATGAATGAAATGCATATGTTAGAAATGATGAGAAAGCTTCAACAACATCTACCTATTGTGCAGAGGGCAGTTTAATTTAACAAGCTAAAAGTCACTTATTGGCAAGAGCCAAGAATATGTGGCCATCCTGATGATAACTAACATGGTGAGACGGAAGATAAACTTGATTTTCACGCACCTCTTATGAAACCGGGCATAAGTAAAACTGCATATATGAGGAGCGCAAGAAGCTGACATATCCACCGAGAGCCTACCCTGAAAAAAAATAAAGGAAGTGTAAAAAAATGGTCAGCCTCAATCATATGACTTCTTTTGGGCAAAAATACCATAATATGCGCTTGGATATTTTGGTGAATATATATAGATTACTAGGCAGTCATTGTATATTGGGAATGAAAATGTTTGGATCGGTTGGAGGATTTTGTGTGTGGTGTTCGCCGCCAAACGTGGATCAGATCAATGCGATCGTGTGGTACTACTGTACTAGAGACGTTGAAGCCTAACCCTCCGAAGAGATGGGGGACCCGCATTACGTACCCGAGGGAGCGGAGGAGGATGAAGGTGAGGCGCGTGACGAGGTAGGTCTCGGCGGCCGCGTGGCCGACGTCCTCCCGGAACGTGGTCCGCCTCCCGACACCGCCGAGGCCGCAGGGGCCCGCGCGCGGGGTGTTGGGCGCCGACGAGTCGCGCCTGCGCAGGCGCGGGGTGCCGCTGCGCGAGGCCGGGGACGCGGGCTGCTGCATTGCTGCGCGTGCGATCCGTCCGTCGGGAGCTTCCGGTGGCGGGGCGGGGTGGTGTGTCTGCGCTGCGGGCGCGTCGCGTCGGTGGTTGGAGAGAGGGAGAGGGCGCCTAACTAAATTAGGAGGTGGACGAGCGCGCCTCACGACGCTGATTCTGCTAAAAACTCCCCTTCTGATATTGATTTCCTGCGATGTAAAAAACATGCAGAAAACAACAACTGGCACTTGGCACTATGTCAATAGGTTAGTAACAAAAAATGACTATATAATGATTATAAAACATGCAAGATTGATAATAAAATAGCACGGAATAGTCAAAAAATTATAGATACGTTGGAGATGTATCAACATCCCCAAGCTTAACTCCTACTCGTCCTCGAGTAGGTAAGTGATAAAACAGAATTTTTGATGTGGAGTGTTGTTTATCATGTCATATCATATTCTTTTTTTCGTAGCATGGGCATTTGGACTTTTATGTTATTCAATGCAATAGTCTAGTTTTGACATAATAATTTAGATACTCAAGCATATCAACAAGCAACCATGTCTTTCAAAATATTGATGCTAAAACAAGTTATCCCTAGCCTATCATGCTCAAACATTGATCCATTCATGAAACACACTCGAATATTAGCTACACCCAATACTTAAGTACGGTCATATTGTCCCCTAGTTAGTGCTTTTATAAGAGAGGATGGAGACTCAAATTCAAAAAATAAAAATTGCATAAAGTAAAAGAAAGGCCCTTCGCGGAGGGAAGTAGGGATTTGTAGAGGTGCCAGAGCTCAAAGCGAAAAATAGAGATAAAAACATTTTGGGAGGTGTATCCATCCCACCAACGAAAATGACTTGGAGCATCCCAACACTTTCCATGCTAGATATATCATAGGCGGTTCCCAAACAGAAAATAAAGTTTATTCCTTTTTCCACCATAACTTTCACTTTTCATGGCTAACCGTATCCACGGGTGCCGTCCATACCAACACTTTCCAAGGAATTTATTATTTGACAACATAAAGTAAATTTATTTTTGCATTTCGGGACTGGGCATCCCTAATACCTTTGCCTTACTCTCGTGCAACGACAAGTGAATAAACACTCATCGTGAGAATAACACATCTAGCATGGAAAATATTAACTACTCGTTACCGTTCCGCGAGCGAAACAAACACACAAAAGAGAAGTTCATTTTGAAAATTAGAGATGGCACTTGCAAATTTGCTTAGAACGGCAAAAGAATACCGCATATAGGTAGATATAGTGGACTCATGTGGCAAAGCTGGTTTAAAGGATTTTGGATGCACAAGTAGAGGTCATACTTGGTGCAAAATGAAGGCTAGCAAAAAGATTGAGAAGCGACCAACCAAGAAACGAATAATCTCATAAGCAAGCATTAAGCATAATTAACACCGGATAATGCACCACAAGTAGGATATAATTTTGACTGCCTGATTATTGACTTACGTGCATGCATATGGAATCACAAGCCTTAACACCAATATTCCTACTAGTGCACAATTACTCACCAACATGACTCACATATAACATCATTATATCTCAAAACTATTACTAAGAATCAAGTTTATTTTGTCCAATGATCTTCATGAAATATTTTTTTCTTTATCTTTCTTGGATATCTATCACTTTGGTACTATTTTTCAAGTGATGCTTTTCATAAGCTCAAACAAATATAAGTGAAGATCATGAGCATAACATATTTTCTTTGTATCAAAATAATTTAAGTGAAGCAAGAGAGAATTTCTTCAAAATTTTACTAACTCTCAAATAAATCTAAGTGAATCAAGAGAGCATTTCTTCAAAAATACTAAGCACACCGTGATCAAAAAGATTTAAGTGAAGCACTAGAGCAAGTCCATTGCTCATAAAAATTTAAGTGAAGCATAGAGAGCAATTCTAACAAGTCATGACATAATTTTAGTTCTCTCAAATAGGTGTGTCCAGCAAGGATTGATGACTTAAAACACAAAATAAAACAAGCAAAGACACATATCATACAAGACACTCCAAGCAAAACACATATCATGTGACGAATAAAAATATAGTCTCGAGTAAAATACCGATGGTCGTTAGAAGAAAGAGGGGATGCCACTCGGGGGCATCCCCAAGCTTAGTTGGTTGTTCATTCTTGGATAATAGCTTGGGATGCTGGGGCATCCCCAAGCTTAGGCTCTTCTATCCTTCTTTCATCCATCGTAAGATAACCCAAAACTTGAAAACTTCAATCACACAAAACTCAACAAAACCCTTGTGAGATCCGTTAGAAAAAGAAAGCAAACCACTACTATAAGTGCTGTGTAAAACCAATTCTTATTTTGTTTTTGTATTATATCTGCTTTATTCCAACTTCTCTATGGCAAAAACTCATCTAAGAAAACCATAGAGCCATCAAAATAAGCACACAACACAAAGAAAACAGAATCTGTCAAAACAGAACAGTCTGTAGTAATCTGGAACTTTAGATTACTTATCTAACTCCAAAAATTCTACCAAATTAGTAGGACCAGAATAATTTATATACTAATCTTCTGCAAAAATAATCAGAGCAAAATCTCTTTTCTGTGATTTATGATAATTATTTTCGTGAGCACAAAGTTTCTGTTTTTTCAGCAAGATCAAACAACTATCACCCCGAAAGATCCTAAAGGCTTTACTTGGCACAAACACTAACTAAAACACAAAAAACACAATCATACCAGTAGCATAATTGTGCTAACACTCAAGAACAGAAAGAAAAAAGAAAAAATAAATTTTATTCATTGGGTTGCCTCCCAACAAGCGCTATCGTTTTATGCACTTAGCTAGGCATAAAGCAAGGATCTAAGTTTTGTCATTTTTGGTGCTAGATCCATAAGATTCCCTCATGATTGATTCATATGGTGGCTTAATTATTGTTCTAGGAAAGTGTTCCATACCCTTCCTCAAAGGAAATTGGAACTTACTATTGCCTTCTTTCATATCAATCGCTGCACCGATAGTGCGTAAAAACGGTCTACCAAGAATAATTGGACAAGACGGATTGCAATCAATATCAAGAACAACAAAACCTATGGGCGCATAATTTCTATTAGCCATAATAAGAACATCATTAATTCTTCTCATAGGCTTTTTAATAGTAGAATCCGCTAAGTGCAAATTTAAAGAGCATTCTTCAATATTGGTAAGACCAAGCACATCACATAAAGATTTTGGAATTGTAGAAACACTAGCACCCAAGTCACACAAAGCAAAACACTCATAATTTTTAATCTTGACTTTGATAGTAGGTTCACATTCATCATGCAATTTTCTAGGAATTGAAACTTCCAATTCCAATTTTTCTTCAAAAGCTTTCATCATGGCATCAACAATATGTTTAGTAAAAGCTTTACTTTGTTCATAAGCATGGGGTGAATTTATAATGGATTGCAACAAGGAATTACAATCAATCAAAGAGAAACTATCATAATTAAAGTTTTTGTAATCCAAAAGAGTGGGCACATCACTAGTTAAAGTTTTGACCTCTTCAAACCCACTTTCATCAATTTTTTCAACAAGATTTTCACCCTCCAAAATATTGGGACACCTTCTACCTAAAGTTGACTTTTCTCCAGTCCCTTTTTCATCAATATTTATTTTACTAAACAAGGCATCAATAGAAGAAACACCAATCATTTTAAGATCTTCATCACTTTTGTGAAAGATATCACTAGAAAACGCTTTTTCTAAAAATTGTCTTTTAGCTCTGAGCATAGCGGTTCTTTTCTTAGTTTCATCCATAGAAACATAATGAGCTTTAATTGATTCATCTAATTCAGGCACAAAAATTTTCATCTTGAGATTTTCCACATCATGAGCAATTCTATCAACACTTCTAGACAAATCATCAATCTTATTCAACCTTTCTTCTATGGAAGTGTTGAAAACTTTTTGCGTGTCGATAAATTCTTTGATATTATTCTCAAGATCAGAGGTGTTCCTATTATTATTATAAGATTGATTTCCACAGGAATTACCATAATTATTAGAGGGATTACTAGGAAAAGGCCTAGGATTAAAATTACCTCTATAAGCATTGTTGTTGAAATTATTGCGAGAAATAAAATTCACATCTATGGCATCACTATTTTGCTCAATCAAAGTAGACAAAGGCATATCATTAAAATCAATAGGAGCAATTTTACTAGCAACCGATTTCATAAGAGCATCAACCTTTTCACTCAAAGAAGAAATTTCTTCAACCAAATTAACTTTTTTACTGGTAGGAGCCCTTCCGGTATGCCATTGTGAATAATTTGACATGATATTATCAAAAAATTTGGTGGCTTTACCCAAGGTAATTTCCATAAAAGTACCACCCCTGGCGGAATCTAAGAGATTACGAGAAAAATTCAATCCCGCATAAGAAAATTGTATGATCATCGAAAGATTTAACCCATGAGTTGGGCAATTCCTTAGCATCATTTTCATCCTTTCCCAAGATTGTGCAACATTCTCATGTTCAAGTTGCTTGAAATTCATGATCTGGGTTCTAAGGGAAATAAATTTTGTGGGAGGAAAATACTTAGTGATAAAAGCATCTTTGCACTTATTCCAAGAATCGATACTATTGCGAGGCAAAGAAGAGAACCAATTTTTTGCGGAATCACTCAAGGTAAACGGAAATAATTTCATCTTGACCACATCATTGTCCACATCTTTTTTCTTTTGCATATCGCATAATTCCACGAAGGTATTAAGATGGGACGCGGCATCCTCATTAGGAGTACCGGAAAATTGGTCTTTCATAACAAGATTCAGCAAAGCAGTATTAATATCACAAGTCTCCGCACTAGTGGTGGGAGGAGCAAGTGGAGTGCCAATAAAGTCATTGTTGTTGGTTTTGGTGTTATCTTGAGTCATGATGACCACACAACAAGATTGCACTCAAAAACAGATCCGGTAAAAAACGGCAAACGGAAAAAGAGAGGCAAATAAAGCGGCAAATTTTTGTGAAGTGGGGGACAGGAAAATGAGAGGCAAATAATGTAAATTGCAAGGAGATGAGATTTGTGGTTAGGAACCTGGTTATGTTGAAGATCCTTCCCTGCAACGGCGCCAGAAATTCCTTTTGATGTCGCTTGAAGCTACGTCGGTTTTTTCCCCAAAGAGGAAGGGATGATGCAGCACAGCGGTGGTAAGTATTTCCCTCAGATATGAAACCAAGGTTATCAAACTAGTAGGAGAACCAAGCAACACAACGTATCCAGGCAATTCATCATTACATAGGCATCACATCCAAGATTAGTAGACCGACTCCTGGGCAATTGATAGAACTTCAAATGGTCATGACGATATCCAGGCAATGATCATTACATAGGCATCACATCCAAGATTAGTAGACCGACTCCTGCCTGCATCTACTACTATTACTCCACACATTGACCGCTATCCAGCATGCATCTAGTGTATTAAGTTCATGGAAAAACGGAGTAATGCAATAAGAATGATGACATGATGTAGACAAGATCCGTTTACCTATTGCGGCAGATATGGATCCCGTATTTTTATCCTTAGTAGCAACGATACATACGTGTCGGTTCCCTTCCTGTCACTGGGATCAAGCACCGTAAGATCGAACCCACTACCGGGCACCTCTTCCCATTACAAGATAAATAGATCAAGTTGGCCAAACAAAACCCAAATGTCGAAGAAGAAATACGAGGCTATAAGATATCAAAGAACTCAGATAACTTTCATGGATATAAGAAGATATAACTGATCATAAACTCGAAGTTCATCAGATTCCAACAAACACACCGCAAAAAGGACTTGCATCATATGGATATCCAAGAGATCATTGTATTGATAATCAAGAGAGAGAGAGGAAGCCATCTAGCTACTAACTACGGACCCGAAGGTATACAAAGAACTACTCACGCATCATCGGAGAGGCACCAATGGAAGTGGTGAACCCCTCCGTGATGGTGTCTAGATTGGATCTCGGTGTTCTGGACTCTGCGGCGGCTGGATGAAAATTTCGTCGACTCCCCTAGGGTTTCTGGAATATTGGGGTATTTATAGAGCAAAGAGTCAGTCCTGGCGCGCCCAGGTGGGTTGTCCCCTCCTCGGGACTCACCCACAGGTGCAACCAGGGCCCATTGTGTTCCTTCTGGTCCAAAAAAATTCTTCGTAAATTGGCGTGGTATTTGGACCCCTTCTGATATTGATTTCCTGCGATGTAAAAAACATGCAGAAAACAGCAACTAGTACTTGGCACTATGTCAATAGGTTAGTACCAAAAAATGATATAAAATGACTATATAATGATTATAAAACATCCAAGATTGATAATAAAAGAACACGGAATAGTCAAAAATTATAGATACGTTGGAGACGTATCATGGCGGTTCACCGCTACATCCGCCTCGGACAAGATGGACTCGACGATGGCCAGTTGCTTCGCCGCCTTCTTCGCTTGGGTGAGCTCGAACTCCGGCAGTGCATCCTCCATGCCGAGTCCGTCCTGCTCCGGTGTTGGCGACTCCCGCTCCACCCCATTGCCCGAGATTAACTATCCTTGGGGTACCCCTTGCAGTGGGGTTCCCAACGGACAGTAGCAGGCGCACGGGAGCGCTTTAGCATCAGTCGTGTGGTGTGTTTAGCTGTCATCAGATGTCACGTGTTGGGTGCATCCACGGGTGAATAAAAAAATTTAACACGTTTTTTGATTTTTCTTGATATTTTTGATTTTTTTTGCTTGGTTTTCCTAGGTTTTCTTAGAAAAAAATATTTTTCTTCCTCCCATGAAGCACGATGTGTGAAAAAGCACGGTTGGGATTCAAGGAACACAACTATGCTTCCCAATAGTGAAAAGCAGAGTGGTCCTTCCACGTGAAGCACAACTGTGATTTTCGAAAGTGAAAAGCACAGCTATCCTTCCATGTGAAGTATAGTTGTGCTTCCTGGAAGTGTGAAAAACACAGTCGTGCGTGAAGCACTACTGTGCTTCCTGAAAAGTGAAAAAACTATTGTGCTACTGGTTTTTTGTTCAGTGGTATTTTTTTGTTCCCTATTTACATGGGATCTAGTTTTCAAGATTTTGATGCAAGAAACGCAACACATAAAATCGTTTATGTTTCGAACACACGGTTCAAGAGATGCAACGTTTTGAGAAAATGAATCTACAAAAAAGCACGAAACTCAAAACTTGTTCACTATGAAAGGAGATAGGAGTGACATTTGCAAGGTCTACTCCTTAGTAATTTTGATATTTTCCTAACATATCATAGTGGGAGAGCTACATTGGATCATCTGGGTGGGCCATGGCCCAGTTTTACTTGGTTGTAGCTCCACCACTTCTATCATGTTGTTATAATTTAAAAATAGATAAAATCGAGCTAGTTATGAACTCACAATGGATTGAGTTAATTGGCCCTCGGACCTCGCAAATGACGCCTCAGATCACCTGGTCGTCGCATCATGCACCCTAGTTTTTTCACATGTATCCTCCCCGCCATGCAGGCCTTGATGTCTCTGGGCCGCTGCTCTAGGGACTGATCAGGATGACCCATCATTAATTGGGATGAGAAACTTCTTCATAAAACGAGACCTCCTATACCGCGCGTGACATGCTGACAAACGAGCCAGCGCGTATGTCCTCCCCTCCCGCGCGCCCTATTTGGCCAGCGGCCGGGATTCCTCCTGTTTTTTCCTATTTTTATTCTTTATTCTTTAAAACATTCAGGATATCAAAAAATTCAAAAATTCAAAAAAATTATAAATTTCAGAAAAATGTTCCTGATTTCATAAAATGTTCATGGAATCAGAAAACTATTAATGATTTTGAAAAATATTCACATATGTAAAGAATGTTCATGAGTTAAAAAAATGTTTGTTCATTAAAAATGTTCAAAAAATTCAAAAAAGTTCGTCAAATCAAAAACAATTAACACACACAAAATAAATTCACCGATTTAACAAAAAGTGTTCATTGACTAAAAAAAAGTTCAACGATTCAAAAAATGTTCATCAAATTCAAAAAATGTTCATGGATTCAAACAAGTTTCTCGATTCAAAAACAATGTTCATCGATTCAAAAAATGTTTGTCGACTAATAAAAGGTCATTGGTTCCAAAAGCGTTCACCGATTCAAAAAAAATGCTCAAATTTCAAGAAAATGTTCACAAATTTTAAAAAAAATGTTCATCGATCTAATGAAATGTTCACAAAAAGTATAGTTTTTTAGGATTTCCAAAATGTTCGTCACATTTGAAAAATGGTCATGGTTTCGTAAAAAATGTTCGTGAATTCAGAAAGTGTTCATCAATTGAAAATGTTCGTGA
>NW_025229837.1:0-4916 GCF_018294505.1 Triticum aestivum | reverse complement strand
GAAAATGGAAAAGAAAAAAATTGTTCATGGAAGGTTATAGAATCTTCCCAAAAGTAGTATGGGGAAGAACCTAGAATGGGCCGGGCCAGAAGAGGACCACGCGCACGATGGAGGTAGGCGCTAGGTCGCTTCGTAGTAACCTACACGCAAAATAGGGTTCCCCTCATAAAACATCATCTAAACTGCAAATACAAACTCCTAAAAAGAGCTTGGGCCTTCTTTGCTGCATGAGTCTGGAAGAGTACCGTGCCTGCACGTTGCGAGTTCTCTCTTTGATGCGAAATGTCACATTTGGAGGTGAACGACGGTGGAACAACGAGGAAAGCTTCTACCCGGGTTGTCACTCATGACACCATCTCATTCGGCCACTACCATTCTTTTCTTCCCCAGCGAGCGACGTGTACCCTAATTGCGATATTGCACTAGCAGAGGTAACGGACAATGCCAAGTTGTAGTGACTCCTCTCTCCGAGAGTATATCACATGAAAACTAAGTTTCAATGAGAACTTTGTGAAACCCACATTTGAAAGGTTCAAAATAAACTGTAAATGCAGCATGTTAAGAGGGTGATGTTCTATTGGCACTGCGAAATGTGAAGTTCAAACATATTATCATGTATGATCTATGAAAAGAACTAATTCAACAACGAATGATGATGTTTACTGTTTGGCACTATGCAAAATATCGTGTCCACATGGTTTACATCGGTTTCCACATAAACTTGGTTTTTATGTGATTTTTTCTCCCTCTCTACCCCTTCCGTGGCAGTACGTACATGCCACCGTTCTCTACTCTTTCAGTCACTCGGGTGTTTGATCGAATCACTCACTGGTAGGTTCCGCAACTAACAGGTGCACGACGGGCCGGTAAGAGCAATGCTGGTTTCCTCGAGATGTAGTCCAATCTGTACAAGAAGTCAATTTTGGTGATTAATTCATGTGTTGGCTTTATTCATTCTGGCTCTCTAGAGGAGCGCCTCGGCAAGATGAAGTACTTTTTTTTGCAGGAGGCAAGATGAAGTACTGCACTAGCATGGAACTTACGCACGACGATGGCATCAAGATATTTATCACCCACCTTATCTTTCATGTTCGTCCTTCGAGAAATCTCTTGTGCGTTGGCTGAAAAAATGTTTTATTTTGCTATATGTGACATTAATTCCTCTTTCCTGATGCGAAGAGTTGAATTCCTCGTGAACACATGACATTCTTATTACGATTGAATTATGTGCCAAATGCTAGCCTCTAAGATGATATATGTTTCTTTTTTTTGCTCCACCAATTTTTAATCTTGTTATCATTAATTTGACGGGGAAAATGAAAGCATTTACGTGAGTGCATCAGCTCTGACTCAAATACATCCAACTACCTGTATCAAGTATCAACACATTGTAATTCAACATTTCTACAATTACAAGATGCTTATTTTGTTCATGTTCAAGAAAAAGTATCTGTTTACTTAAAATGAACGGGCATGGCAACACGCCTTGATGGTCTAGTTAATTAAGAAATGGTAAGACTAGGTGACCTACCAGCCTGCTCAGCATTTCAATATGGCCACTAATAGGCGCCGGTGCGCCGGCCGAAAGTTTCGGCCGGTCCAGCGTACCCCGTCCGGTTCCACAAAAATAGCTGTCAGATATACCTCCTGCTTCATTTCCAACTCAGTAGGGGGGAAAATCCCCTCACCCTCGATTCGCCATGCGCACCTGCTGCAGCTCCGGTCACCCGCCCTCTCCAGCCACCCTCCCTCATCGTAGGACGGCCCTCGCCGCCGGTCGCACTTGTCCGCCCCAGCCGCCGGTCGCAGCTTTCCTCTCCTCTTCCCTCCCACCGGTGCCGTGGTAGCCATGTCCCATGCTAAATCTTCGACGAAGCTGTCGCAACTCCATATTATGGGCAGGTTGCAGCTCGATAAATTCCTGAGAAAACTGCCAGGGACGGATTGCGGCTCCGCCACCCATGGTTGCAACACCAAAAAAAGCATTGACAACTCCTTCATCAGTGGCCACGCGGCATTGTAGCTTCCCCCAAAAACAAGAGGTTCCAGCATCCTGCAAAGCCGGGTGTAACAAACAAAAAGGCTACATCCAGCAAAAAATCAAAGCAACAAAAAATCCAGTACTCGATTGAAGCAGAAAAAAATGCCGGTCCCAGCAAAATTGGAATATGGTGGTAGCAAATTTTGAGGCTGGTTCCAGCAAAAATAAAAAAGGATGAGGCAAAAAATGTAAAAATTGGGCGATGGTCCAACAAGCCCAAAACACCAGAGGTAGCAAAAATTGAAGTGGTTCCAGCAAACCAAAACGCCATTGGAAACAAATATGCAGAAGTTGGACGTTTTGTTCTGCAAAATGCAAAAATGTTCGGTTGTAGCAAGAAATTGATCTGGTTCCCGCAAACCAAAATGCTGGTGGTAGCAAATTGCAAAAGTTGGCGTTGGTTTCAGCAAAATCGAAATTGGCGGTGGTAGCAAAATTTTGTGTTGGTTCTAGCAAACCTAAAAAGCGGTGGCAGCAAACTTGGGTGCTGGTCCCAGCATCTCGCTGTTGTAGTTGTAGTACTCATCGCGTTGCTGGTCCAGGGCGTCGTTGCAGCTCGCCAGGCGCCGCTGCAGCAACCCGCTCGCCAGATTCTGTCTTTTGGCTCGCCTGAGGAGGGGAGGGGAGGGGAAAAGGTTCAGCGCAGGAGTAACACTGGCGAGGGAGGTGGAAGAGGAGGAGAAGGAGAAACGTCTTGTGGAAGAAGGAGCTAGAAAAGAGTGGTCAGCAGCGGTGTGGAAAGGATAAGATTGGGCTGAGCTGTCATGCGGTGCGCGAGCTGTTTAGTAGCAAGGCTGTGGGAGCGATCAAGTGGTGTGACCAGCCCAAGCTTCGGCCGGTGCACCGTTCTCAAACGTTTCTCTTTCGATATTCTCATCCATCGGATCAAAAAAATTTAGTAACAGTTTAGACTTCAGATCAGTCAGTCTTTCTTTTTTAGAATCTTTAGATCAGGCAGTCTTTTTTTTGAGCAACTTAGATCACGCAGTCAGACAGCTGCTTTTTTTTTAGTGCTGTCAGACAGCTGCTATACGCGCGTGCTTTCTGGGCCTACGTAGTTGTGCTGCTGCTCCGATAACCCTATCTGGGCCAACTCGGGTTGGCCCATCTCCCTTCGTCGGATAGGAAACAAACGGCCCAGATAAGCAATCTGCATTGTCTACAAAAAAAGCTAAGCATTCTGGAAGCGAGATCCTATACAATGCGTAGGTCTAGTTAATGAGCGCTCCTTGGGAGCCTCGCAACGATCAGTGCCACTTGGCGCGCTCTCAGTCATTCGTCACGTTTCGCGTTCTGGGCGCTCTTTTGGAATTGTTTTTATTTTCCCGCACGTGTTTTCGGCTTTTTAAACGATTTTTCCAAGTTTTTTCGACGTTTTGGTTTTCCACCGGTCTTCCTTAACTTTTCGATATTTTTTTTGAATTTTCTTTTTTTCGCAAAAAATGAGTTTTTTTCCGCGAGAGTCATGGTTTTGCTTCCGTGAAAGGCACGGCTTTGCTTTCGCGAGAGTAATGGCCGCGTCTCTCGGAAACGGAAATAAAATGTGTTTTCTATTTTTTTCCTTTCGTGAGAGGCACGGTTGTGCTTTAGCGAGAGTCACGGCCTTGCCTCTCGGAAACGAAAAAAACCCGTTTTCTATTTTTTTTTCGCGAGAGTCACGGTTTTAATTTCGCGAGAGGCACGGTTGTGCTTTTGCGAGAGTCACGACCGTGCGTCTTGGATAAAAAAAACGTGTTTTTTGGTTTTTTTCCTTTTGCGAGAGTCACGGTTTTGCTCCCGCTAGAGACACAATTGTGCTTTCGCAAGAGTCACGGCCGTGCCTCCTCGGAAATAGAAAAAAAATGCGTTTTCTCTTCTTTTTTCTTTCGCGAGAGTCACGGTTTTGCTTTCGCGAGAGGCATGGTTGTGATTTCGTGAGATGCACGGATGTGCCTCTTTCGGAAAGGGAGAAAACCCGTGCTCCCGGTTTGGTTTTTTCGTCCGGTTTATTTGTCTGTTTTTTTTATGAAAAAAAAGTTGGTCAAAACCTATCAACATGAAATCTGGTTTGAAAGATCTCGACGCGAGAAATCCAACGGTGAAAGCGGTTTGAGGTTTGGATGCATGGTTTAAGAGATAAAACGTTTTGAATAAAGGAATCTACGAAAAAAGGAAAAACTCTCAGGTTGCGACAAGTGGCGCACATGCAGCGCGCACTTGTCGCAACCTGGAAAGGTTGGAGTGATTATTGTAATGAGTACTCCTCAACTAATGATTTCGGCATAGGTCGCCCTCTAGCGACATAGCGTGCAACCCCCAGCTCGCATCGTTCAGCGTATGGGCCGGCCCGTTTTGCTGTCTAAAAAAATGGTCAACAGTCCAAAAATGTTCATCGAATTTAATTTTTTGTACATCAGATTTAAAAAATGTTCATAAAATTCAAATTTTGTTCAACGAACTAAAAACATGTTCATTGGATTTTTTTTGTTCATTGATTTAAAAAAAATCATCACATTCAAAATTAGTTCACGGAATTAAAAATTTGTTCATCATTTTTTTCAGAAAAATGTTCAGCAAATTCAAATTTTGTTCATAAGTTTTTTTAAAAATGTTCTTGAAATTTTGTTCATCAAATGCCAAATTTGTTCATCGATGTTCAAAATATGTTCATTGAATTTAAAAAAGTCATTCCTTTGAAATCACGAAAAAAATTGAATTCAAGAAATGTTTTTGAATTTGGTGGACATATTTTAATTCCGTCAGCATTTATCATTTCGCGACCATTTTTTCAAATCATGAACAATTTTCCTTCATGAACATTTCACAAGTTGTAACTTTATTGAAATCCTGAATTAGTCTTACAGTGAAAAACAATTTAAAAAAACTTTCCCGCCCC
>NW_025229836.1:17949-18620 GCF_018294505.1 Triticum aestivum | reverse complement strand
CGAGTCGAGTCAGACGTTTACACTGTAGCGACGACGGACGCCGAGACGAGCACATGGCACCACCGCCACCCTGTCTATCTTAGGGTAACGCGAGTCGAGGCGGACGTCGTAACTGTAGCAACGACGGACGCTGAGATGAGCACGTGGCACTACCGCCACCCTGTCTATCTTAGGGTAACGCGAGTCGAGGTGGACGTCTACAATGTAGCGACGACGGACGCCGAGACGAGCACGTGGCACCACCGCCACCCTGTCTATCCTAGGGTAACGCGAGTCGAGGCGGACGTCGTCGCGGTAGCGACGACGGACTCCGAGACGAGCACGTGACACGAATGCCACCCTGTCTATCTTATAGTAACGCGAGTCGAGGCGGACGTCGTCGCGGTAGCGACGACGGACTCCGAGACGAGCACGTGATACGAATGCCACCCTGTCTATCTTAGGGTAACGCGAGTCGAGGCGGACGTTGTCGAGGTAGCGACGACGGACGCCGAGACGAGCACGTGACACCAATGCCACCCTGTCTATCTTAGGGTTACTTGAGTCGAGGCGGATATCGTCGCGGTAGCGACGACGGATGCCGAGACGAGCACGTGACACCAATGCTACCCTGTTTATCTTAGGTTAACGCGAGTCGAGGCGGACGTCGTCGCGGTAGCGACAGACGGACA
>NW_025229836.1:15480-16236 GCF_018294505.1 Triticum aestivum | reverse complement strand
TATCTTAGGGTTACGTGAGTCGAGGCGGATATCGTCGCGGTAGCGACGACGGATGCCGAGACGAGCACGTGACACCAATGCTACCCTGTTTATCTTAGGTTAACGCGAGTCGAGGCGGACGTCGTCGCGGTAGCGACAGACGGACGCCGAGACGAGCACCTGACATGAATGCCACCCTATCTATCTTAGGGTAACGCGAGTCGAGGCGGACGTCGTGGCTGTAGCGACGACGGAGGCCGAGACGAGCACGTGACACCACTGCCACCCTGTCTATCTTAGGGTAACGCGAGTCGAGGCGGACGTTTACACTGTAGCAACGACGGACGCCGAGACGAGCACGTGGCACCACCGCCACCCTGTCTATCTTAGGGTAACGCGAGTCGAGGCGGACGTCGTCACTGTAGCGACGATGGACGCCGAGATGAGCACGTGGCACCACCGCCACCCTGTCTATCTTAGGGTAAAGCGAGTCGAGGCGGACGTCTACAATGTAGCGACGACGGACGCCGAGACGAGCACGTGGCACCACCGCCACCCTGTCTATCTTAGGGTAACGCGAGTCGAGGCGGACGTCATCGCGGTAGCGACGACGGATGCCGAGACGAGCACGTGACACCAATGCCACCCTGTCTATCTTAGGGTTACGTGAGTCGAGGCGGATATCGTCGCGGTAGTGACGACGGATGCCGAGACGAGCACGTGACACCAATGCTACCCTGTTTATCTTAGGTTAACGCGAGTCGAGGCGGACGTCGT
>NW_025229836.1:14803-15331 GCF_018294505.1 Triticum aestivum | reverse complement strand
GACGTCGTCGCGGTAGCGACGACGGACGCCGAGACGAGCACGTGACACCAATGCCACCCTGTCTATCTTAGGGTAACGCGAGTCGAGGCGGACGTCGTGGTTGCAGCGACGAAGGACGCCGAGACGAGCACGTGACACCACGGCCACCCTGTCTATCTTAGGGTAACGCGAGTCGAGGCGGACGTCGTGGCTGTAGCGACGACGGACGCTGAGACGAGCACGTGACACCACCGCCACCCTGTCTATCTTAGGGTAACGCGAGTCGAGGCGGACGTCGTCGCGGTAGCGAGGACGGATGCCGAGACGAGCACGTGACACCAATGCCACCCTGTCTATCTTAGGGTTACGTGAGTCGAGGCGGATATCATCGCGGTAGCGACGACGGATGCCGAGACGAGCACGTGACACCAATGCTACCTTGTTTATCTTAGGTTAACGCGAGTCGAGGCGGACGTCGTCGCGGTAGCGATAGACCGACGCCGAGACGAGCACATGACATGAATGCCACCCTATCTATCTTAAGGTAAC
>NW_025229836.1:13212-14004 GCF_018294505.1 Triticum aestivum | reverse complement strand
GTAGCGACGACGGATGCCGAGACGAGCACGTGACACCAATGCCACCCTTTCTATCCTAGGGTTACGTGAGTCGAGGCGGATATCATCGCGGTAGCGACGACGGATGCCGAGACGAGCACGTGACACCAATGCTACCCTGTTTATCTTAGGTTAACGCGAGTCGAGGCGGACGTCGTCGCGGTAGCGACAGACGGACGCCGAGACGAGCACATGACATGAATGCCACCCTATCTATCTTACGGTAACTCGAGTCGAGGCGGACGTCGTCGCGGTAGCGACAACGGACGCCGAGACGAGCACATGACACCAATGCCACCCTGTCTATCTTAGGGTTACGCGAGTCGAGGCGGACGTCGTCGCGGTAGCGACGACGGACGCTGAGACGAGCACGTGACACCAATGCCAACCTGTCTATCTTAGGGTAACGCGAGTCGAGGCGGACGTCGTGGTTGCAGCGACGAAGGACGCCGAGACGAGCACGTGACACCACTGCCACCCTGTCTATCTTAGGGTAACGCGAGTCGAGGCGGACGTCGTGGCTGTAGCGACGACGGACGCTGAGACGAGCACGTGACACCACTGCCACCCTGTCTATCTTAGGGTAACGCGAGTCGAGTCAGACGTTTACACTGTAGCGACGACGGATGCCGAGACGAGCACGTGGCACCACCGCCACCCTGTCTATCTTAGGGTAACGCGAGTCGAGGCGGACGTCGTAACTGTAGCGACGACGGACGCCGAGATGAGCACGTGGCACTACCGCCACCCTGTCTATCTTAGGGTAATGCGAGT
>NW_025229836.1:11444-12165 GCF_018294505.1 Triticum aestivum | reverse complement strand
GGTAGCGACAGACGGACGCCGAGACGAGCACATGACATGAATGCCACCCTATCTATCTTAGGGTAACTCGAGTCGAGGCGGACGTCGTCGAGGTAGCGACCACGGACGCCGAGACGAGCACATGACACCAATGCCACCCTGTCTATCTTAGGGTTACGCGAGTCGAGGCGGACGTCGTCGCAGTAGCCACGACGGACGCCGAGACGAGCACGTGACACCAATGCCACCCTGTCTATCATAGGGTAACGCGAGTCGAGGCGGACGCCGTGGTTGCAGCGACGAAGGACGCCGAGACGAGCACGTGACACCACTGCCACCCTGTCTATCTTAGGGTAACGCGAGTCGAGGCGGACGTCGTGGCTGTAGCGACGACGGACGGTGAGACGAGCACGTGACACCACTGCCACCCTGTCTATCTTAGGGTAACGCGAGTCGAGGCGGACGTTTACACTGTAGCGACGACGGACGCCGAGACGAGCACGTGGCACCACCGCCACCCTGTCTATCTTAGGGTAACGCGAGTCGAGGCGGACGTCGTCACTGTAGCGACGACGGACGCCGAGATGAGCACGTGGCACCACCGCCACCCTGTCTATCTTAGGGTAAAGCGAGTCGAGGCGGACGTCTACAATGTAGCGACGACGGACGCCGAGACGAGCACGTGGCACCACCGCCACCCTGTCTATCTTAGGGTAACGCGAGTCGAGGCGGACGTCGTCGC
>NW_025229836.1:9261-9789 GCF_018294505.1 Triticum aestivum | reverse complement strand
GACGTCGTCGCGGTAGCGACGACGGACGCCGAGACGAGCACGTGACACCAATGCCACCCTGTCTATCTTAGGGTAACGCGAGTCGAGGCGGACGTCGTGGTTGCAGCGACGAAGGACGCCGAGACGAGCACGTGACACCACGGCCACCCTGTCTATCTTAGGGTAACGCGAGTCGAGGCGGACGTCGTGGCTGTAGCGACGACGGACGCTGAGACGAGCACGTGACACCACCGCCACCCTGTCTATCTTAGGGTAACGCGAGTCGAGGCGGACGTCGTCGCGGTAGCGAGGACGGATGCCGAGACGAGCACGTGACACCAATGCCACCCTGTCTATCTTAGGGTTACGTGAGTCGAGGCGGATATCATCGCGGTAGCGACGACGGATGCCGAGACGAGCACGTGACACCAATGCTACCTTGTTTATCTTAGGTTAACGCGAGTCGAGGCGGACGTCGTCGCGGTAGCGATAGACCGACGCCGAGACGAGCACATGACATGAATGCCACCCTATCTATCTTAAGGTAAC
>NW_025229836.1:6766-7558 GCF_018294505.1 Triticum aestivum | reverse complement strand
GTAGCGACGACGGATGCCGAGACGAGCACGTGACACCAATGCCACCCTTTCTATCCTAGGGTTACGTGAGTCGAGGCGGATATCATCGCGGTAGCGACGACGGATGCCGAGACGAGCACGTGACACCAATGCTACCCTGTTTATCTTAGGTTAACGCGAGTCGAGGCGGACGTCGTCGCGGTAGCGACAGACGGACGCCGAGACGAGCACATGACATGAATGCCACCCTATCTATCTTACGGTAACTCGAGTCGAGGCGGACGTCGTCGCGGTAGCGACAACGGACGCCGAGACGAGCACATGACACCAATGCCACCCTGTCTATCTTAGGGTTACGCGAGTCGAGGCGGACGTCGTCGCGGTAGCGACGACGGACGCTGAGACGAGCACGTGACACCAATGCCAACCTGTCTATCTTAGGGTAACGCGAGTCGAGGCGGACGTCGTGGTTGCAGCGACGAAGGACGCCGAGACGAGCACGTGACACCACTGCCACCCTGTCTATCTTAGGGTAACGCGAGTCGAGGCGGACGTCGTGGCTGTAGCGACGACGGACGCTGAGACGAGCACGTGACACCACTGCCACCCTGTCTATCTTAGGGTAACGCGAGTCGAGTCAGACGTTTACACTGTAGCGACGACGGATGCCGAGACGAGCACGTGGCACCACCGCCACCCTGTCTATCTTAGGGTAACGCGAGTCGAGGCGGACGTCGTAACTGTAGCGACGACGGACGCCGAGATGAGCACGTGGCACTACCGCCACCCTGTCTATCTTAGGGTAATGCGAGT
>NW_025229836.1:3539-4251 GCF_018294505.1 Triticum aestivum | reverse complement strand
AGCGACGACGGACGCCGAGACGAGCACGTGGCACCACCGCCACCCTGTCTATCTTAGGGTGACGCGAGTCGAGGCGGACGTCGTCACTGTAGCGACGACGGACGCCGAGATGAGCACGTGGCACCACCGCCACCCTGTCTATCTTAGGGTAAAGCGAGTCGAGGCGGACGTCTACAATGTAGCGACGACGGACGCCGAGACGAGCACGTGGCACCACCGCCACCCTGTCTATCTTAGGGTAACGCGAGTCGAGGCGGACGTCGTCGCGGTAGCGACGACGGATGCCGAGACGAGCACGTGACACCAATGCCACCCTGTCTATCTTAGGGTTACGTGAGTCGAGGCGGATATCGTCGCGGTAGCGACGACGGATGCCGAGACGAGCACGTGACACCAATACTACCCTGTTTATCTTAGGTTAACGTGAGTCAAGGCGGACGTCGTCGCGGTAGCGACAGATGGACGCCGAGACGAGCACATGACATGAATGCCACCCTATCTATCTTAGGGTAACTCGAGTCGAGGCGGACGTCGTCGCGGTAGCGACAACGGACGCCGAGACGAGAACGTGACACCCCTGCCACCCTGTCTATCTTAGGGTAACGCGAGTCGAGGCGGACGTCGTGGCTGTAGCGACGAAGGACGCCGAGACGAGCACGTGACACCACTGCCACCCTGTCTATCTTAGGGTAACGCGAGTCGAGGCGGACGT
>NW_025229836.1:2024-2619 GCF_018294505.1 Triticum aestivum | reverse complement strand
GTGGCTGTAGCGACGACGGACGCCGAGACGAGCATGTGACACCACTGCCACCCTGTCTATCTTAGGGTAACGCGAGTCGAGGCGGACGTTTACACTGTAGCGACGACAGACGCCGAGACGAGCACGTGGCACCACCGCCACCCTGTCTATCTTAGGGTAACGCGACTCGAGGTGGACGTCGTCACTGTAGCGACGACGGACGCCGAGATGAGCACGTGGCACCACCGCCACCCTGTCTATCTTAGTGTAACGCGAGTCGAGGCGGACGTCTACAATGTAGCGATGGCGGACGCCGAGACGAGCACGTAGCAGCACCGCCACCCTGTCTATCTTAGGGTAACGCGAGTCGAGGCGGACGTTGTCGAGGTAGCGACGTCGGACGCCGAGACGAGCACGTGACACCAATGCCACCGTGTCTATCTTAGGGTTACGCGAGTCGAGGCGGACGTCGTTGTGGTAGCGACAACGGACGCCGAGACGAGAACGTGACACCCCTGCCACCCTGTCTATCTTAGGGTAACGCGAGTCGAGGCGGACGTCGTGGCTGTAGCGACGAAGGACGCCGAGACGAGCACGTGACACCACTGCCACCCTG
>NW_025229836.1:1222-2014 GCF_018294505.1 Triticum aestivum | reverse complement strand
GTAGCGACGACGGATGCCGAGACGAGCACGTGACACCAATGCCACCCTTTCTATCCTAGGGTTACGTGAGTCGAGGCGGATATCATCGCGGTAGCGACGACGGATGCCGAGACGAGCACGTGACACCAATGCTACCCTGTTTATCTTAGGTTAACGCGAGTCGAGGCGGACGTCGTCGCGGTAGCGACAGACGGACGCCGAGACGAGCACATGACATGAATGCCACCCTATCTATCTTACGGTAACTCGAGTCGAGGCGGACGTCGTCGCGGTAGCGACAACGGACGCCGAGACGAGCACATGACACCAATGCCACCCTGTCTATCTTAGGGTTACGCGAGTCGAGGCGGACGTCGTCGCGGTAGCGACGACGGACGCTGAGACGAGCACGTGACACCAATGCCAACCTGTCTATCTTAGGGTAACGCGAGTCGAGGCGGACGTCGTGGTTGCAGCGACGAAGGACGCCGAGACGAGCACGTGACACCACTGCCACCCTGTCTATCTTAGGGTAACGCGAGTCGAGGCGGACGTCGTGGCTGTAGCGACGACGGACGCTGAGACGAGCACGTGACACCACTGCCACCCTGTCTATCTTAGGGTAACGCGAGTCGAGTCAGACGTTTACACTGTAGCGACGACGGATGCCGAGACGAGCACGTGGCACCACCGCCACCCTGTCTATCTTAGGGTAACGCGAGTCGAGGCGGACGTCGTAACTGTAGCGACGACGGACGCCGAGATGAGCACGTGGCACTACCGCCACCCTGTCTATCTTAGGGTAATGCGAGT
>NW_025229836.1:724-1212 GCF_018294505.1 Triticum aestivum | reverse complement strand
GCGAGTCGAGGCGGACGTTGTCGAGGTAGCGACGACGGACGCCGAGACGAGCACGTGACACCAATGCCACCGTGTCTATCTTAGGGTTACGCGAGTCGAGGCGGACGTCGTTGTGGTAACGACAACGGACGCCGAGACGAGAACGTGACACCCCTGCCACCCTGTCTATCTTAGGGTAACGCGAGTCGAGGCGGACGTCGTGGCTGTAGCGACGAAGGACGCCGAGACGAGCACGCGACACCACTGCCACCCTGTCTATCTTAGGGTAACGCGAGTCGAGGCGGACGTCGTGGCTGTAGCGACGACGGACGCCGAGACGAGCTCGTGACACCACTGCCACCCTGTCTATCTTAGGGTAACGCGAGTCGAGGCGGACGTTTACACTGTAGCGACGACAGACGCCGAGACGAGCACGTGGCACCACCGCCACCCTGTCTATCTTAGGGTAACGCGAGTCGAGGTGGACGTCGTCACTGTAGCGACGACGG
>NW_025229836.1:0-714 GCF_018294505.1 Triticum aestivum | reverse complement strand
CGGACGCCGAGACGAGCACGTGACACCAATGCCACCGTGTCTATCTTAGGGTTACGCGAGTCGAGGCGGACGTCGTTGTGGTAGCGACAACGGACGCCGAGACGAGAACGTGACACCCCTGCCACCCTGTCTATCTTAGGGTAACGCGAGTCGAGGCGGACGTCGTGGCTGTAGCGACGAAGGACGCCGAGACGAGCACGTGACACCACTGCCACCCTGCCTATCTTAGGGTAACGCGAGTCGAGGCGGACGTCGTGGCTGTAGCGACGACGGACGCCGAGACGAGCACGTGACACCACTGCCACCCTGTCTATCTTAGGGTAACGCGAGTCGAGGCGGACGTTTACACTGTAGCGACGACAGACGCCGAGACGAGCACGTGGCACCACCGCCACCCTGTCTATCTTAGGGTAATGCGAGTCGAGGTGGACGTCGTCACTGTAGCGACGACGGACGCCGAGATGAGCACGTGGCACCACCGCCACCCTGTCTATCTTAGTGTAACGCGAGTCGAGGCGGACGTCTACAATGTAGCGACGACGAACGCCGAGACGAGCACGTGGCACCACCGCCACCCTGTCTATCTTAGGGTAACGCGAGTCGAGGCGGACAACGTCGTAGTAGCGACGACGGATGCCGAGACGACCACGTGACACCAATGCCACCCTGTCTATCTTAGGGTTACGTGAGTCGAGGCGGATATCGTCGCGGTAG
>NW_025229835.1:15577-18625 GCF_018294505.1 Triticum aestivum | reverse complement strand
TAGTTATTGAACCCCAAGGTGCACTTACGTGTCGGTCATCAACAATCGCAGTTTTGGCCGATTCTGGCCCGTTTCATGGACTATTACTCACTATTTTGGGGTCCCGGAGTAATTTCGACGATTGACGAACCCCGGGGTGCGTCATTGTGTCGGTCATCAACACTCTCGTTTTTTGTCGATTCTGACCCATTTCGTGGACTATTACTCACCGTTTTGGGGCCCCATAGCGATTTCCATAGTTGTTGAACCCCAAGGTGCACTTACGTGCCGGTCATCAATACTCGCACTTTTGGCCGATTCTGGCCCGTTTCATGGACTATTACTCACTGTTTGGGGTCCCGGAGTGATTTCCACGATTGACGAACCCCGGGGTGCATATATGTGTCGGTCATCAACACTCGCGGTTTTTGGTGATTCTGACCTATTTCATGGATTATTAATCACCATTTTGGAGTCCCAGAGCGATTTCCATGGTTGTCGAATCCCAAGGAGTGGTTACGTGTTGGTCGTCCGGACTCGCAGTGTGGGCCGATTCTGATCCGTTTCTTGGACTATTACTCAGTTTTGGGGTCTCGAAGTGAACTCCACAATTGAAGAACCCCGGGGTGCGTCTACGTGTCGGTCATCAACACTCGCGTTTTTGGTCGATTGTGACCCGTTTCGTGGTCTATTACTCACCGTTTTGGGGTCCCAGAGCGATTTCTATGGTTGTCGAATCCCAAGGAGTGCTGACGTGTTCGTTGTCAAGACTCGTAGTTTTGGATGATTCTGACCCGTTTCTTGGACTATTACTCGGTTTTGGGGTCTTTAAGTGATTTCCACGATTGACGAACCCCAGGGTGTGTCTACGTGTCGGTCATCAACACTCGCTGTTTTTGTCGATTGTGACCCATTTCGTGGACTATTACTCACCGTTTTGGGGCCGTGTAGTGATTTCCATAGTTGTTGAAACCCAAGGTGGACTTACATGTCGGTCATCAACACCCGCATTTTTTGTCGATTGTGACCCGTTTCGTGGACTATTACTCACCATTTTGGGGTCCCGTAGTGTTTTCCATAGTTGTTGAACCCCAAGGTGCACTTATGTGTCAGTCATCAACAATCGCAGTTTTGGCCGATTCTGGCCCGTTTCATGGACTATTACTCACTATTTTGGGGTCCCGGAGTGATTTCAGCACTTGACGAACCCCGGGGGTGCGTCTACGTGTCGGTCATCAACACTCTTGTTTTTTGTCGATTCTGACCCGTTTCGTGGACTATTACTCACCGTTTTGGGGCCCCATAGTGATTTCCATAGTTGTTGAACCCCAAGGTGCACTTACGTGCCGGTCATCAATACTCGCACTTTTGGGCGATTCTGGACCGTTTCATGGACTATTACTCACTGTTTGGGGTCCCGGAGTGATTTCCACGATTGACGAACCCCGGGGTGCATATATGTGGCGGTCATCAACACTCGCAGTTTTTGGTGATTCTGACCTGTTTCATGGACTATTAATCACCACTTTGGAGTCCCAGAGCGATTTCCATGGTTGTCGCATCCCAAGGAGTGCTTACGTGTTGGTCGTCCGGACTCGCAGTGTGGGCCGATTCTGATCCGTCTCTTGGACTATTAATCAGTCTTGGGGTCTCGATGTGAATTCCACGATTCATGAACCCCGGGGTGCGTCTACGTGTCGGTCATCAACACTCGCGTTTTTGGTCGATTGTGACCCATTTCGTGGTCTATTACTCACCGTTTTGGGGTCCCGTAGTGATTTCCATAGTTATTGAACCCCAAGGTGCACTTACGTGTCGGTCATCAACAATCGCAGTTTTGGCCGATTCTGGCCCGTTTCATGGACTATTACTCACTATTTTCGGGTCCCGGAGTAATTTCGACGATTGACGAACCCCGGGGTGCGTCATTGTGTCGGTCATCAACACTCTCGTTTTTTGTCGATTCTGACCCATTTCGTGGACTATTACTCACCGTTTTGGGGCCCCATAGCGATTTCCATAGTTGTTGAACCCCAAGGTGCACTTACGTGCCGGTCATCAATACTCGCACTTTTGGCCGATTCTGGCCCGTTTCATGGACTATTACTCACTGTTTGGGGTCCCGGAGTGATTTCCACGATTGACGAACCCCGGGGTGCATATATGTGTCGGTCATCAACACTCGCGGTTTTTGGTGATTCTGACCTGTTTCATGGACTATTAATCACCATTTTGGAGTCCCAGAGCAATTTCCATGGTTGTCGAATCCCAAGGAGTGCTTACGTGTTGGTCGTCCGGACTCGCAGTGTGGGCCGATTCTGATCCATTTCTTGGACTATTACTAAGTTTTGGGGTCTCAAAGTGAATTCCACAATTGACGAACCTCGGGGTGCGTCTACGTGTCGGTCATCAACACTCTTGTTTTTTGTCGATTCTGACCCGTTTCGTGGACTATTACTCACCGTTTTGGGGCCCCGTAGTGATTTCCATAGTTGTTGAACCCCAAGGTGCACTTACGTGCCGGTCATCAATACTCGCACTTTTGGGCGATTCTGGACCGTTTCATGGACTATTACTCACTGTTTGGGGTCCTGGAGTGATTTCCACGATTGACGAACCCCGGGGTGCATATATGTGGCGGTCATCAACACTCGCAGTTTTTGGTGATTCTGACCTGTTTCATGGACTATTAATCACCATTTTGGAGTCCCAGAGCGATTTCCATGGTTGTCGCATCCCAAGGAGTGCTTACGTGTTGGTCGTCCGGACTCGCAGTGTGGGCCGATTCTGATCCGTCTCTTGGACTATTAATCAGTCTTGGGGTCTCGATGTGAATTCCACGATTCATGAACCCCGGGGTGCGTCTACGTGTCGGTCATCAACACTCGCGTTTTTGGTCGATTGTGACCCATTTCGTGGTCTATTACTCACCGTTTTGGGGTCCCGTAGTGATTTCCATAGTTATTGAACCCCAAGGTGCACTTACGTGTCGGTCATCAACAATCGCAGTTTTGGCCGATTCTGGCCCGTTTCATGGACTATTACTCACTATTTTCGGGCCCCGGAGTA
>NW_025229835.1:12167-13641 GCF_018294505.1 Triticum aestivum | reverse complement strand
GTTTCATGGACTATTACTCACTGTTTGGGGTCCCGGAGTGATTTCCACGATTGACGAACCCCGGGGTGCATATATGTGTCGGTCATCAACACTCGCGGTTTTTGGTGATTCTGACCTGTTTCATGGACTATTAATCACCATTTTGGAGTCCCAGAGCGATTTCCATGGTTGTCGAATCCCAAGGAGTGCTTACGTGTTGGTCGTCCGGACTCGCAGTGTGGGCCGATTCTGATCCATTTCTTGGACTATTACTCAGTTTTGGGGTCTCGAAGTGAATTCCACAATTGATGAACCCCGGGGTGCGTCTACGTGTCGGTCATCAACACTCGCGTTTTTGGTCGATTGTGACCCGTTTCGTGGTCTATTACTCACCGTTTTTGGGTCCCAGAGTGATTTCTATGGTTGTCGAATCCCAAGGAGTGCTTACGTGTTCGTTGTCAAGACTCGTAGTTTTGGATGATTCTGACCCGTTTCTTGTACTATTACTCGGTTTTGGGGTCTTGAAGTGATTTCCACGATTGACGAACCCCAGGGTGTGTCTACGTGTCGGTCATCAACACTCACTATTTTGGGGTCCCGGAGTGATTTCAGCACTTGACGAACCCCGGGGTGCGTCTACGTGTCGGTCATCAACACTCTTGTTTTTTGTCGATTCTGACCCGTTTCGTGGACTATTACTCACCGTTTTGGGTCCCCATAGCGATATCCATAGTTGTTGAACCCCAAGGTGCACTTACGTGCCGGTCATCAATACTCGCACTTTTGGGCGATTCTGGACCGTTTCATGGACTATTACTCACTGTTTGGGGTCCCTGAGTGATTTCCATGATTCACGAACCCCGGGTTGCATATATGTGGCGGTCATCAACACTCGCAGTTTTTGGTGATTCTGACCTGTTTCATGGACTATTAATCACCATTTTGGAGTCCCAGAGCGATTTCCATGGTTGTCGCATCCCAAGGAGTGCTTACGTGTTGGTCGTCCGGACTCGCAGTGTGTACCGATTTTGATCCGTTTCTTTGGACTATTACTCAGTCTTGGGGTCTCGATGTGAATTCCACGATTGACGAACCCCGGGGTGCGTCTACGTGTCGGTCATCAACACTCGCGTTTTTGGTCGATTGTGACCCGTTTCGTGGTCTATTACTCACCGTTTTGGGGTCCCATAGTGATTTCCGTAGTTATTGAACCCCAAGGTGCACTTACGTGTCGGTCATCAACAATCGCAGTTTTGGCCGATTCTGGCCCGTTTCATGGACTATTACTCACTATTTTGGGGTCCCGGAGTAATTTCGACGATTGACGAACCCCGGGGTGCGTCATTGTGTCGGTCATCAACACTCTCGTTTTTTGTCGATTCTGACCCATTTCGTGGACTATTACTCACCGTTTTGGGGCCCCATAGCGATTTCCATAGTTGTTGAACCCCAAGGTGCACTTACGTGCCGGTCATCAATACTCGCACTTTTGGCC
>NW_025229835.1:11285-12112 GCF_018294505.1 Triticum aestivum | reverse complement strand
CCCGGAGTAATTTCGACGATTGACGAACCCCGGGGTGCGTCATTGTGTCGGTCATCAACACTCTCGTTTTTTGTCGATTCTGACCCATTTCGTGGACTATTACTCACCGTTTTGGGGCCCCATAGCGATTTCCATAGTTGTTGAACCCCAAGGTGCACTTACGTGCCGGTCATCAATACTCGCACTTTTGGGCGATTCTGGACCGTTTCATGGACTATTACTCACTGTTTGGGGTCCCGGAGTGATTTCCACGATTGACGAACCCCGGGGTGCATATATGTGGCGGTCATCAACACTCGCATTTTTTGGTGATTCTGACCTATTTCATGTACTATTAATCACCATTTTGGAGTCCCAGAGCGATTTCCATGGTTGTCGCATCCCAAGGAGTGCTTACGTGTTGGTCGTCCGGACTCGCAGTGTGGGCCGATTCTGATCCGTTTCTTGGACTATTAATCAGTCTTGGGGTCTCGATGTGAATTCCACGATTCACGAACCCCGGGGTGCGTCTACGTGTCGGTCATCAACACTCGTGTTTTTGGTCGATTGTGACCCATTTCGTGGTCTATTACTCACCGTTTTGGGGTCCCGTAGTGATTTCCATAGTTATTGAACCCCAAGGTGCACTTACGTGTCGGTCATCAACAATCGCAGTTTTGGCCGATTCTGGCCCGTTTCATGGACTATTACTCACTATTTTCGGGTCCCGGAGTAATTTCGACGATTGACGAACCCCGGGGTGCGTCATTGTGTCGGTCATCAACACTCTCGTTTTTTCTCGATTCTGACCCATTTCGTGGACTATTACTCACCGTTTTGGGGCCCCA
>NW_025229835.1:10920-11275 GCF_018294505.1 Triticum aestivum | reverse complement strand
CGTGTTGGTCGTCCGGACTCGCAGTGTGGGCCGATTCTGATCCATTTCTTGGACTATTACTCAGTTTTGGGGTCTCAAAGTGAATTCCACAATTGACGAACCTCGGGGTGCGTCTACGTGTCGGTCATCAACACTCGCGTTTTTGGTCGATTGTGACCCGTTTCGTGGTCTATTACTCACCGTTTTGGGGTCCCAGGGTGATTTCTATGGTTGTTGAATCCCAAGGAGTGCTTACGTGTTCGTTGTCAAGACTCGTAGTTTTGGATGATTCTGACCCGTTTCTTGGACTATTACTCGGTTTTGGGGTCTTGAAGTGATTTCCACGATTGACGAACCCCAGGGTATGTCTACGTGT
>NW_025229835.1:9694-10910 GCF_018294505.1 Triticum aestivum | reverse complement strand
TTTCGTGGACTATTACTCACCGTTTTGGGGTCCCGTAGTGTTTTCCATAGTTGTTGAACCCCAAGGTGCACTTATGTGTCAGTCATCAACAATCGCAGTTTTGGCCGATTCTGGCCCGTTTCATGGACTATTACTCACTATTTTGGGGTCCCGGAGTGATTTCAGCACTTGACGAACCCCGGGGTGCGTCTACGTGTCGGTCATCAACACTCTTGTTTTTTGTCGATTCTGACCCGTTTCGTGGACTATTACTCACCGTTTTGGGTCCCCATAGCGATTTCCATAGTTGTTGAACCCCAAGGTGCACTTACGTGCCGGTCATCAATACTCGCACTTTTGGGCGATTCTGGACCGTTTCATGGACTATTACTCACTGTTTGGGGTCCCTGAGTGATTTCCATGATTCACGAACCCCGGGGTGCATATATGTGGCGGTCATCAACACTCGCAGTTTTTGGTGATTCTGACCTGTTTCATGGACTATTAATCACCATTTTGGAGTCCCAGACCGATTTCCATGGTTGTCGCATCCCAAGGAGTGCTTACGTGTTGGTCGTCCGGACTCGCAGTGTGTACCGATTCTGATCCGTTTCTTTGGACTATTACTCAGTCTTGGGGTCTCGATGTTAATTCCACGATTGACGAACCCCGGGGTGCGTCTACGTGTCGGTCATCAACACTCGCGTTTTTGGTCGATTGTGACCCGTTTCGTGGTCTATTACTCACCGTTTTGGGGTCCCGTAGTGATTTCCGTAGTTATTGAACCCCAAGGTGCACTTACGTGTCGGTCATCAACAATCGCAGTTTTGGCCGATTCTGGCCCGTTTCATGGACTATTACTCACTATTTTGGGGTCCCGGAGTAATTTCGACGATTGACGAACCCCGGGGTGCGTCATTGTGTCGGTCATCAACACTCTCGTTTTTTGTCGATTCTGACCCATTTCGTGGACTATTACTCACCGTTTTGGGGCCCCATAGCGATTTCCATAGTTGTTGAACCCCAAGGTGCACTTACATGCCGGTCATCAATACTCGCACTTTTGGCCGATTCTGGCCCGTTTCATGGACTATTACTCACTGTTTGGGGTCCCGGAGTGATTTCCACGATTGACGAACCCCGGGGTGCATATATGTGTCGGTCATCAACACTCGCGGTTTTTGGTGATTCTGACCTGTTTCATGGACTATTAATCACCATTTTGGAGTCCCAGAGC
>NW_025229835.1:8946-9684 GCF_018294505.1 Triticum aestivum | reverse complement strand
CGACGATTGACGAACCCCGGGGTGCGTCATTGTGTCGGTCATCAACACTCTCGTTTTTTCTCGATTCTGACCCATTTCGTGGACTATTACTCACCGTTTTGGGGCCCCATAGCGATTTCCGTAGTTGTTGAACCCCAAGGTGCACTTACGTGCCGGTCATCAATACTCGCACTTTTGGCCGATTCTGGCCCGTTTCATGGACTATTACTCACTGTTTGGGGTCCCGGAGTGATTTCCACGATTGACGAACCCCGGGGTGCATATATGTGTCGGTCATCAACACTCGCGGTTTTTGGTGATTCTGACCTGTTTCATGGACTATTAATCACCATTTTGGAGTCCCAGAGCAATTTCCATGGTTGTCGAATCCCAAGGAGTGCTTACGTGTTGGTCGTCCGGACTCGCAGTGTGGGCCGATTCTGATCCATTTCTTGGACTATTACTCAGTTTTGGGGTCTCAAAGTGAATTCCACAATTGACGAACCTCGGGGTGCGTCTACGTGTCGGTCATCAACACTCGCGTTTTTGGTCGATTGTGACCCGTTTCGTGGTCTATTACTCACCGTTTTGGGGTCCCAGGGTGATTTCTATGGTTGTTGAATCCCAAGGAGTGCTTACGTGTTCGTTGTCAAGACTCGTAGTTTTGGATGATTCTGACCCGTTTCTTGGACTATTACTCGGTTTTGGGGTCTTGAAGTGATTTCCACGATTGACGAACCCCAGGGTATGTCTACGTGT
>NW_025229835.1:1113-7699 GCF_018294505.1 Triticum aestivum | reverse complement strand
TTTCGTGGACTATTACTCACCGTTTTGGGGTCCCGTAGTGTTTTCCATAGTTGTTGAACCCCAAGGTGCACTTATGTGTCAGTCATCAACAATCGCAGTTTTGGCCGATTCTGGCCCGTTTCATGGACTATTACTCACTATTTTGGGGTCCCGGAGTGATTTCAGCACTTGACGAACCCCGGGGTGCGTCTACGTGTCGGTCATCAACACTCTTGTTTTTTGTCGATTCTGACCCGTTTCGTGGACTATTACTCACCGTTTTGGGTCCCCATAGCGATTTCCATAGTTGTTGAACCCCAAGGTGCACTTACGTGCCGGTCATCAATACTCGCACTTTTGGGCGATTCTGGACCGTTTCATGGACTATTACTCACTGTTTGGGGTCCCTGAGTGATTTCCATGATTCACGAACCCCGGGGTGCATATATGTGGCGGTCATCAACACTCGCAGTTTTTGGTGATTCTGACCTGTTTCATGGACTATTAATCACCATTTTGGAGTCCCAGACCGATTTCCATGGTTGTCGCATCCCAAGGAGTGCTTACGTGTTGGTCGTCCGGACTCGCAGTGTGTACCGATTCTGATCCGTTTCTTTGGACTATTACTCAGTCTTGGGGTCTCGATGTTAATTCCACGATTGACGAACCCCGGGGTGCGTCTACGTGTCGGTCATCAACACTCGCGTTTTTGGTCGATTGTGACCCGTTTCGTGGTCTATTACTCACCGTTTTGGGGTCCCGTAGTGATTTCCGTAGTTATTGAACCCCAAGGTGCACTTACGTGTCGGTCATCAACAATCGCAGTTTTGGCCGATTCTGGCCCGTTTCATGGACTATTACTCACTATTTTGGGGTCCCGGAGTAATTTCGACGATTGACGAACCCCGGGGTGCGTCATTGTGTCGGTCATCAACACTCTCGTTTTTTGTCGATTCTGACCCATTTCGTGGACTATTACTCACCGTTTTGGGGCCCCATAGCGATTTCCATAGTTGTTGAACCCCAAGGTGCACTTACATGCCGGTCATCAATACTCGCACTTTTGGCCGATTCTGGCCCGTTTCATGGACTATTACTCACTGTTTGGGGTCCCGGAGTGATTTCCACGATTGACGAACCCCGGGGTGCATATATGTGTCGGTCATCAACACTCGCGGTTTTTGGTGATTCTGACCTGTTTCATGGACTATTAATCACCATTTTGGAGTCCCAGAGCGATTTCCATGGTTGTCGCATCCCAAGGAGTGCTTATGTGTTGGTCGTCCGGACTCGCAGTGTGGGCCGATTCTGATCCGTTTCTTGGACTATTACTCAGTCTTGGGGTCTCGATGTGAATTCCACGATTGACGAACCCCGGGGTGCGTCTACGTGTCGGTCATCAACACTCGCGTTTTTGGTCGATTGTGACCCGTTTCGTGGTCTATTACTCACCGTTTTGGGGTCCCGTAGTGATTTCCATAGTTATTGAACCCCAAGGTGCACTTACGTGTCGGTCATCAACAATCGCAGTTTTGGCTGATTCTGGCCCGTTTCATGGACTATTACTCACTTTTTTGGGGTCCCGGAGTAATTTCGACGATTGACGAACCCCGGGGTGCGTCATTGTGTCGGTCATCAACACTCTCGTTTTTTGTCGATTCTGACCCATTTCGTGGACTATTACTCACCGTTTTGGGGCCCCATAGCGATTTCCATAGTTGTTGAACCCCAAGGTGCACTTACGTGCCGGTCATCAATACTCGCACTTTTGGCCGATTCTGGCCCGTTTCATGGACTATTACTCACTGTTTGGGGTCCCGGAGTGATTTCCACGATTGACGAACCCCGGGGTGCATATATGTGTCGGTCATCAACACTCGCGGTTTTTGGTGATTCTGACCTGTTTCATGGACTATTAATCACCATTTTGGAGTCCCAGAGCAATTTCCATGGTTGTCGAATCCCAAGGAGTGCTTACGTGTTGGTCGTCCGGACTCGCAGTGTGGGCCGATTCTGATCCATTTCTTGGACTATTACTAAGTTTTGGGGTCTCAAAGTGAATTCCACAATTGACGAACCTCGGGGTGCGTCTACGTGTCGGTCATCAACACTCGCGTTTTTGGTCGATTATGACCCGTTTCGTGGTCTATTACTCACCGTTTTGGGGTCCCAGAGTGATTTCTATGGTTGTCGAATCCCAAGGAGTGCTTACGTGTTCGTTGTCAAGACTCGTAGTTTTGGATGATTCTGACCCGTTTCTTGGACTATTACTCGGTTTTGGGGTCTTGAAGTGATTTCCACGATTGACGAACCCCAGGGTATGTCTACGTGTCGGTCATCAACACTCGCGGTTTTTGTCGATTGTGACCCATTTCGTGGACTATTACTCACCGTTTTGGGGCCCCGTAGCGATTTCCATAGTTGTTGAACCCCAAGGTGGACTTACATGTCGGTCATCAACACCCGCATTTTTTGTCGATTGTGACCCGTTTCGTGGACTATTACTCACCGTTTTGGGGTCCCGTAGTGTTTTCCATAGTTGTTGAACCCCAAGGTGCACTTATGTGTCAGTCATCAACAATCGCAGTTTTGGCCGATTCTGGCCCGTTTCATGGACTATTACTCACTATTTTGGGGTCCCGGAGTGATTTCAGCACTTGACGAACCCCGGGGTGCGTCTACGTGTCGGTCATCAACACTCTTGTTTTTTGTCGATTCTGACCCGTTTCGTGGACTATTACTCACCGTTTTGGGGCCCCATAGCGATTTCCATAGTTGTTGAACCCCAAGGTGCACTTACGTGCCGGTCATCAATACTCGCACTTTTGGGCGATTCTGGACCGTTTCATGGACTATCACTCACTGTTTGGGGTCCCTGAGTGATTTCCACGATTGACGAACCCCGGGGTGCATATATGTGGCGGTCATCAACACTCGCAATTTTTGGTGATTCTGACCTGTTTCATGGACTATTAATCACCATTTTGGAGTCCCAGAGCGATTTCCATGGTTGTCGCATCCCAAGGAGTGCTTACGTGTTGGTCGTCCGGACTCGCAGTGTGGGCCGATTCTGATCCATTTCTTTGGACTATTACTCAGTCTTGGGGTCTCGATGTGAATTCCACGATTGACGAACCCCGGGGTGCGTCTACGTGTCGGTCATCAACACTCGCGTTTTTGGTCGATTGTGACCCGTTTCGTGGTCTATTACTCACCGTTTTGGGGTCCCGTAGTGATTTCCATAGTTATTGAACCCCAAGGTGCACTTACGTGTCGGTCATCAACAATCGCAGTTTTGGCCGATTCTGGCCCGTTTCATGGACTATTACTCACTATTTTGGGGTCCCGGAGTAATTTCGACGATTGACGAACCCCGTGGTGCGTCATTGTGTCGGTCATCAACACTCTCGTTTTTTGTCGATTCTGACCCATTTCGTGGACTATTACTCACCGTTTTGGGGCCCCATAGCGATTTCCATAGTTGTTGAACCCCAAGGTGCACTTACGTGCCGGTCATCAATACTCGCACTTTTGGGCGATTCTGGACCGTTTCATGGACTATCACTCACTGTTTGGGGTCCCTGAGTGATTTCCACGATTGACGAACCCCGGGGTGCATATATGTGGCGGTCATCAACACTCACAGTTTTTGGTGATTCTGACCTGTTTCATGGACTATTAATCACCATTTTGGAGTCCCGGAGCGATTTCCATGGTTGTCGCATCCCAAGGAGTGCTTACGTGTTGGTCGTCCGGACTCGCAGTGTGGGCCGGTTCTGATCCGTTTCTTTGGACTATTACTCAGTCTTGGGGTCTCGATGTGAATTCCACGATTGACGAACCCCGGGGTGCGTCTACGTGTCGGTCATCAACACTCGCGTTTTTGGTCGATTGTGACCCGTTTCGTGGTCTATTACTCACCGTTTTGGGGTCCCGTAGTGATTTCCATAGTTATTGAACCCCAAGGTGCACTTACGTGTCGGTCATCAACAATCGCAGTTTTGGCCGATTCTGGCCCGTTTCATGGACTATTACTCACTATTTTGGGGTCCCGGAGTAATTTCGACGATTGACGAACCCCGTGGTGCGTCATTGTGTCGGTCATCAACACTCTCGTTTTTTGTCGATTCTTACCCATTTCGTGGACTATTACTCACCGTTTTGGGGCCCCATAGCGATTTCCATAGTTGTTGAACCCCAAGGTGCACTTACGTGACGGTCATCAATACTCGCACTTTTGGCCGCTTCTGGCCCGTTTCATGGACTATTACTCACTCTTTGGGGTCCCGGAGTGATTTCCACGATTGACGAACCCCGGGGTGCATATATGTGGCGGTCATCAACACTCGCAGTTTTTGGTGATTCTGACCTGTTTCATGGACTATTAACCACCATTTTGGAGTCCCAGAGCGATTTCCATGGTTGTCGCATCCCAAGGAGTGCTTACGTGTTGGTCGTCCGGACTCGCAGTGTGGGCCGATTCTGATCCGTTTCTTGGACTATTACTCAGTCTTGGGGTCTCGATGTGAATTCCACGATTCATGAACCCCGGGGTGCGTCTACGTGTCGGTCATCAACACTCGCGTTTTTGGTCGATTGTGACCCGTTTCGTGGTCTATTACTCACCGTTTTGGGGTCCCAGAGTGATTTCTATGGTTGTCGAATCCCAAGGAGTGCTTACGTGTTCGTTGTCAAGACTCGTAGTTTTGGATGATTCTGACCCGTTTCTTGGACTATTACTCGGTTTTGGGGTCTTGAAGTGATTTCCACGATTGACGAACCCCAGGGTGTGTCTACGTGTCGGTCATCAACACTCGCGGTTTTTGTCGATTGTGACCCATTTCGTGGACTCCTCGTTTTGGGGCCCCGTAGCGATTTCCATAGTTGTTGAACCCCAAGGTGGACTTACATGTCGGTCATCAACACCCGCACTTTTTGTCGATTGTGACCCGTTTCGTGGACTATTACTCACCGTTTTGGGGTCCCGTAGTGTTTTCCATAGTTGTTGAACCCCAAGGTGCACTTATGTGTCAGTCATCAACAATCGCAGTTTTGGCCGATTCTGGCCCGTTTCATGGACTATTACTCACTATTTTGGGGTCCCGGAGTGATTTCAGCACTTGACGAACCCCGGGGTGCGTCTACGTGTCGGTCATCAACACTCTTGTTTTTGTCGATTCTGACCCGTTTCGTGGACTATTACTCACCGTTTTGGGGCCCCATAGCGATTTCCATAGTTGTTGAACCCCAAGGTGCACTTACGTGCCGGTCATCAATACTCGCACTTTTGGGCGATTCTGGACCGTTTCATGGACTATTACTCACTGTTTGGGGTCCCGGAGTGATTTCCACGATTGACGAACCCCGGGGTGCATATATGTGGCGGTCATCAACACTCGCAGTTTTTGGTGATTCTGACCTGTTTCATGGACTATTAATCACCATTTTGGAGTCCCAGAGCGATTTCCATGGTTGTCGCATCCCAAGGAGTGCTTACGTGTTGGTCGTCCGGACTCGCAGTGTGGGCCGATTCTGATCCGTTTCTTTGGACTATTACTCAGTCTTGGGGTCTCGATGTGAATTCCACGATTGACGAACCCCGGGGTGCGTCTACGTGTCGGTCATCAACACTCGCGTTTTTGGTCGATTGTGACCCGTTTCGTGGTCTATTACTCACCGTTTTGGGGTCCCGTAGTGATTTCCATAGTTATTGAACCCCAAGGTGCACTTACGTGTCGGTCATCAACAATCGCAGTTTTGGCCGATTCTGGCCCGTTTCATGGACTATTACTCACTATTTTGGGGTCCCGGAGTAATTTCGACGATTGACGAACCCCGTGGTGCGTCATTGTGTCGGTCATCAACACTCTCGTTTTTTGTCGATTCTGACCCATTTCGTGGACTATTACTCACCGTTTTGGGGCCCCATAGCGATTTCCATAGTTGTTGAACCCCAAGGTGCACTTACGTGACGGTCATCAATACTCGCACTTTTGGCCGCTTGTGGCCCGTTTCATGGACTATTACTCACTGTTTGGGGTCCCGGAGTGATTTCCACGATTGACGAACCCCGGGGTGCATATATGTGGCGGTCATCAACACTCGCAGTTTTTGGTGATTCTGACCTGTTTCATGGACTATTAACCACCATTTTGGAGTCCCAGAGCGATTTCCATGGTTGTCGCATCCCAAGGAGTGCTTACGTGTTGGTCGTCCGGACTCGCAGTGTGGGCCGATTCTGATCCGTTTCTTGGACTATTACTCAGTCTTGGGGTCTCGATGTGAATTCCACGATTCATGAACCCCGGGGTGCGTCTACGTGTCAGTCATCAACACTCGCGTTTTTGGTCGATTGTGACCCGTTTCGTGGTCTATTACTCACCGTTTTGGGGTCCCAGAGTGATTTCTATGGTTGTCGAATCCCAAGGAGTGCTTACGTGTTCGTTGTCAAGACTCGTAGTTTTGGATGATTCTGACCCGTTTCTTGGACTATTACTCGGTTTTGGGGTCTTGAAGTGATTTCCACGATTGACGAACCCCAGGGTGTGTCTACGTGTCGGTCATCAACACTCGCGGTTTTTGTCGATTGTGACCCATTTCGTGGACT
>NW_025229835.1:0-871 GCF_018294505.1 Triticum aestivum | reverse complement strand
GTTGTTGAACCCCAAGGTGCACTTATGTGTCAGTCATCAACAATCGCAGTTTTGGCCGATTCTGGCCCGTTTCATGGACTATTACTCACTATTTTGGGGTCCCGGAGTGATTTCAGCACTTGACGAACCCCGGGGTGCGTCTACGTGTCGGTCATCAACACTCTTATTTTTTGTCGATTCTGACCCGTTTCGTGGACTATTACTCACCGTTTTGGGGCCCCATAGCGATTTCCATAGTTGTTGAACCCCAAGGTGCACTTACGTGCCGGTCATCAATACTCGCACTTTTGGGCGATTCTGGACCGTTTCATGGACTATCACTCACTGTTTGGGGTCCCGGAGTGATTTCCACGATTGACGAACCCCGGGGTGCATATATGTGGCGGTCATCAACACTCGCAGTTTTTGGTGATTCTGACCTGTTTCATGGACTATTAATCACCATTTTGGAGTCCCAGAGCGATTTCCATGGTTGTCGCATCCCAAGGAGTGCTTACGTGTTGGTCGTCCGGACTCGCAGTGTGGGCCGATTCTGATCCGTTTCTTTGGACTATTACTCAGTCTTGGGGTCTCGATGTGAATTCCACGATTGACGAACCCCGGGGTGCGTCTACGTGTCGGTCATCAACACTCGCGTTTTTGGTCGATTGTGACCCGTTTCGTGGTCTATTACTCACCGTTTTGGGGTCCCGTAGTGATTTCCATAGTTATTGAACCCCAAGGTGCACTTACGTGTCGGTCATCAACAATCGCAGTTTTGGCCGATTCTGGCCCGTTTCATGGACTATTACTCACTATTTTGGGGTCCCGGAGTAATTTCGACGATTGACGAACCCCGTGGTGCGTCATTGTGTCGGTCATCAACACTCTC
>NW_025229834.1:2258-18627 GCF_018294505.1 Triticum aestivum | reverse complement strand
TGCGTCGCCGGCGACCAGGGCCATGTGCACGGCAGCTGCCACTCTAGCCCCTTCAAAGTGGTTCTGTTGTCCATGTACGTTCATGATGATCGACGACCTCTGGTCCGTGTTTTCTCCTCACAGACCGGCAGATGGGGCAATCTCATCTCAATAGAGACTCAACCTAACACAATGTATGGTCCTTGTTGCCCCGACACCCTTGTTGGCAATGTCATTTACTGGTTGTCTAGGTATGGGAGAGACGATATAGTTCAGTTTGATTTGGAGGGGCAGAACCTTACCCTGATCAAGGGGCCTCACAGTATGAATGATTTTAGCATATGCCAGTGTCAGATTATACAGACAGATGAGAGGATTGTTGGTGTTGCCATGTTATCTAACGATAACATTCAAGTGTGGCAGAGGGAGGTCAATCCTGAAGGTGTTTCCATATGGGTGTCCCAAAAGACAGTTGAATTGCGTAACATTATTAAGACCCTTCCTCAAAATTGGGAAACTATGCCATGGACCAAACTAGTGGGGTATGATGACGATACCAATGCAATCTTTTTATATATGCATGATAGTGCCTATATGGTTCAACTCAAATCAATGCATTCCACAAAACTTGATGTACCATGCTCTACGAAGTACTACCCTTTCAGGAGTTTCTACCTACCAGGTGATCACTCATCCTTTGTCTTTATATAGTAGGAGTAGGCTAATCTAGTTATTTTTGTAAATAATTGCTCACATAAAATTATTGTGATTCTTAAATGTCCACTTACACTTGAACTTAGTATGTAAATTCTGGTAATAAAAGCTCAGTAATTGTCCCTATGCTAGATGGATGAACTCATAGCCACATTATTTTAGTATGTGTTATCTTTTGATATAGTTGTTTTCTTTCCTAGAAAATATCAAATCAAATGTCAAATGTTAACTTAGTTAATACTATGTATGGAATCTCAAGGCTAGATATTTTGTATCCGTTATTATTTCTTCTGAATTTGTTACTGAACTTAACTCCAACAAAACAAATTTGGTTCAATACATGCTTACTAAAATCATAGTGATTTTGTCATTTGTTCATGGCCGTTAATGGCCAATCCTACCGGTGAATATTTGTCATAACTTTGTCTTATAACACACCTATAAATATATGTTATATAAGTGAATTATTTTGCGCGGGTTATACTTGCCAGCTCTAATTGCCACTTGTTACCCTCTCTTATCAATTTGTCTCTATCGTGGAACTGTTGTTAATTGTCGGAATTCTTATGCTTCTAGGCACAACCGTTGCTGGTGGAACTAATGGAGCAAAAAAGTTAGGATGATTGTCTGGTTTGATCTGCTAATGTGCTAAAATGGTTCAACGGGTAAGAAGATCTTCTGAATATAATTTGTGAGTTTTGAAATGTTTGATTTTTCTCTTTGGAAGATATGTGACAGACAATGTGGGTGGCATGCACCCTCAAAATATTGCCCATGTGGATGACATTTGGATTCGCACATGCTAACAACATAGAGTAACAATTAAAATGGCGACGATGCTGCGTGTTGGAGCATAAATGATATGTTGCTAATCCAGATCTTATATGCCATAGTTCTCCCTTGGTTTTCTACCATAATAAGTAATATATCCGTAGCCCATTTTGCTATTACACACATTAGTAAGCTCTTTGAACTCCATCACCTACAAAAAATTATGTCAAAAGGGTGAAGGATTTACATACACGCAGGTAATACTTTGTCGATATCTGCATCAGGTTACTAACAAATTAACACTTTTCATTTCTCCAGGTGAAGGGTGCTGCAATTTTTAGTTGTTACCAAGTTTCTCGCATCACATCAAATGTGGTCGGCGGTGTTTATATGTTATCTTCAAAAATGTAATTGTGCCTTATTCTAGTCAAGTAGGTAATGTAGCAAGATGCTTTTGAATACCTAACTTGGGGTATCATTTCAAGTAATATGTCATCACGCCTTGCATTTTTTACATGTGTGTGCTTGGCAGTCTTATCTTCATCGAGGAGAGTATCTGCCCCATGTATTTGCATGTTTGTGTGCTCACCTTTGGTTTGAAATGAACGACATTGCTCGTCAGCCATGGTTCAAAAATATGTGTTGCATGTGCTTGGCAGCTCTAGGAATGCCAGGACGTTGCTCTATAATTTTATTTAGTTTTTACAAATTCAAGATCTGTTGCAGATGAAATAAGCATTATATCAATCGAAATGAAGCACGGTAGGCACAATTTTAGTGTTGGTCAGGAAGTTGCATCAATGTTTACATGACTAAAATTATTGATGTAGAAGTTGCAATGGTAGAGATGGGACTTTCTTACCCTGGGAGTGAAGTTGTTGTTGTTGTCCAGTTACCTTAGTGGTTCATATGAGCTAGAGGACTCTTCATTCTTAAAGCAGTGTTTTGTTGCTGAAGGCATGAGATTGGACAACAACGAGTCTATAATTGCACTCGCAAGAATACATACAACATTCCTAGATTGTAAATATCTGTTGGAATTGCAAGTCATTTTAAGTGAGGGAGCAGAAAATGGTCGGTACCCTTGGTAGGTTGGCGAACATGACCGAAAGTACCAGAACGGAGCCCACACGCACAGTTTGCCCAGGTTTGCGCCTCTGATGATGTGTGATACCATACATACTGCTTGGAGTTTATATTCATGGTGGGGTAGCTCACTGCGCCATGGACGCCCCCTCGCTCGCGCGTCGCCCCGCTTCTCAACACATCATCCTGATCATGCTGCCCGTCCACCACCATGCGCAGCCGCCATCTTCCGTCTGCTTTGGAAGACCGGAGGCTACCAGTAGAATGTTTTCAAGGGTGCTGGGACACGAGCCAGGCGTGATTCCATTGCTTCCTACCCCAGCTCGCGGAGGAGCAAGACAAACCAGACTGGGCACAACCCGTTCCTCTGCTCCAAGCCTCAAGGCTATTGGGATGCGGGCCGTTTGGTCATAGCGCAACTAGTATGTCAGTTTGTGGAGCCCACATGCATAGTTCCTCTGCTTGACAACCGTCATCAATGGAGAGGATACTGTTTCCATGAGTAAGGTTGTCTTCCCCTGCCCCAGAACTCGTCATTCTAGTTTGTCCCATAGCTTACTGTTGTTCCTCAGAAAATTTGTGTTTGGTGGCACTAACTACATAGCCACTGACTAAACGCATGTGCAGCCTAATGTTCCACATGGCCCACACTTTTATATTCTTAATTGGCATCTACAGCTGCCCAATAAACGCTTCTCCTAAAAACAAAGAAACCCTTCTTTGCAGGTCATTGGTGATTCATCCTTCACTTCCTCTCCCCACGATCTCCATGGGAAACTGATGGATTTCTGTTTAAATCGGGTGCTCCACTTGAACTCATTTCATTCCCATCATCCCCCATACGGTGGGTGTCTGCCATACCACTCATACAGATACCAACGGTGAGCAACTCCCTCCCTTGTGCTCCTGGACATTCCTTATGACATATTGTCGGTTGAATCACAAATTTTGACTTCCTTAGATACTGGACAAACTGGACACTTGGGGGCCCAACTTGGTTGTTCTTCGTCTACTGCATACCCAGGCACCTCAGAATTGCAGCTCCTATAGGTAGATGTTGTTGTCACCTATTGCTTATTCTGATTTTCTGTGTGCTTGATTAATATACAAATTTAGCTGATATTTCCGAATTTTTTTATGCTTCCTTAATTTAGCTCCTTGACATATACTGGTTAAATAATAAGTATGGACTTCCTCAGGTGTTGGACAATTTGGACACCCGGGTAGTTATCTTTGTTGTTCTGCAACTAAGATTAAAATTGTTGTGATAAACCCGATGATGGTTCCCATGTATTCACAGTGTTGCCAACTCCCATCGCACTTCCGCTCGGGTCGAGGCTGCCACTCGGCCCTCAGACGGATCAAAGAAGAGTGGGGAACCTCTCGCTGGTTTTTGGAATTCGACATCAGGAAGTGTTTTCACATCATCGACCAACATCGATTCATCTCAATCTTGAAGGACGAGATCGACGATTCCAAGTTCTTTTACCCCACTCAGAAGAAGTATTCCGCCGGACGACTCGTAGGGGGTGAGAAGGGCCCCGACTCCATCCGAAACAGTGTACTACTATCGGCCCTACCAGGCAATATCTACCTACACAAGCTCGATCAGGAGATAGGGAGGATCTGGCAGAAGCACGAAATTCCTAAGTCTCAAATCACTTTAACAAAGATCTGTCAAAGCTCATGTGTCAGTTTGTTGTAGCGATGAGCTAACAAGTGTGATCACCTTATGCTATGATAGTTCTGAACTCCACTATGGTAAAATGAAGTGAACATGTGATGAGAGAGATATGCTTTAGCACCCACCTAATTAATTTTATCCACCATTATATATTCTACTGCCAATTTCTCATTTCTGATTTGTGTTTTGATCAATACGTTTGTTTAGTAATCCAATATGTCTCTAACATGATGTTCAAAATTGGTCGCAAAACTGAATGTATTGAGTATATTTAATTGGATTATATGCAGAACAACTTTGCAATACTTAGTGTGAGGTAGAAATTATCCTAGGCTGGACACGTCGGTATCCCTTGAATGTCCCATGCGACCTGTTTCAATCGCTGCTCCATAGCAGGTTCTCCCTGATTCCTCCATTCCTAGTCATACTCTACTATGTTGCTTCTCAACTGTTCGATTATCCTATGGGCCACATGGTTGTAACAGTTTTAAGGTTGATTGGCTCAAAACACAATAAAAGAGACCATTACTCTATATGTGGGCATAGGTTTATAATGAAACATTTTTTTACTTATCCCGACCTTTCTCAGCTTTTAAAATAAGGTTTTGCATTTGGATATATAGTTTTGCATATGTGTGTGCTATTGTACAATTTTCTTTGTATGGAAGCTACTTTTTGGTGTAATTTTCTCTATGTTTATTTGCATTTAACAAGATTCGGTTAAACCGCCCAGAATCCAACATTTCAGGTGTTCAACTTGCAGATCGTTTTCAACATGCTTATTTGAGTATTAATTTAACAGTTATTACTGTTATACTTATGCAGCTATGTAATCAAGTTCGGAGTTAGTTGTACTTTTTGTCTGTTCTAAATGCGGATGAATGTGTTAAATTATCAATAAGATTGATTTTTGATCTTTTGTTCCAATTAGCAGCAGACAAAATTATCAGCATTGTTAATGACAGTAGCTGCATAGCAAGGTTTTGAAAAGTTTAGCTGCCAATAGTTGGATGCTACTGTCCTATTTGAACATGATCACAAGAGTATGACGTGATACATGCACACACTTGGATGAGCATAGTTTTACAATAATCGTCCGGCGTATTTTGTAGCATAGTTTTACTGTATGAAATCTATGATATTATTTCAGTAGGTTCAGTAGGTTGAGGAGAAACTTCTTGATCTACTGGTCGAGGTGAAGATACCCTGAACAAGCCCCTCAAAGGATTATTTTCCATAGTGACAAGTGACAGTAAATTTCAGCACGTAATATAAATGTTTCCTTACCAAATTCCACTCATCAAAGGCGCTTCTCTCCCCGGCAACGGCGCCAGAAAGAGTCTTGATGACCCACAAGTATAGGGGATCTATCGTAGTGCCAACGAGGAGCAGAAGAAAATGACAAGCGGTTTTCAGCAAGGTATTCTCTGCAAGCAAGGTATTCTCTGCAAGCAAGGTATTCTTTGCAAGCACTGAAATTATCGGTAACAGATAGTTGTGTGATAAGATAATTCGTAACGGATAACAAGTAACAAAAGTAATTAAGGTGCAGGATGGTGGCCCAATCCTTTTTCTAGCAAAGGACAAGCCTGGACGAACTCTTATATAAAGCAAAGTGCTCCCGAGGACACATGGGAATTATTGTCAAGTTAGTTTTCATCATGCTCATATGATTCACGTTTGTTACTTTGATAAATTGATATGTGGGTGGACCGGTGCTTGGGTGCTGTCCTTACTTGGACAAACCTCCCACTTATGGTTAACCCCTCTCACAAGCATTCGCGACTACGAAAGAAGAATTAAGATAATTCTAACCATAACATGAAACATGTGGATCCAAATCAGCCCCTTACGAAGCAACGCATAAACTAGGGTTTAAGCTTCTGTCACTCAGCAACCCATTATCTACTTATAGTCTTTTTTTGCGGTGTAATTATCTACTTATAGTCGATGTTCACATAACACCACTAGAGGAAAGACAACATACATCTCACCAAAATATCGAACGAATACCAAATTCAAATGATTACTTATAGCAAGACTTCTCCCATAACCTCAGGAACAAATGTAACTACTCACAAAGCATATTCATGTTCATAATCAGAGGGGTATTAAATAGCATTAAGGATCTGAACATATCATCTTTCACCGAATAAACCAACTAGCATCAACTACAAGGAGTAATCAACACTACTAGCAACCCACAGGTAACAATCTGAGGTTTTGAGACAAAGATTGGATACAAGAGATGAACTAGGGTTTGAGAGGAGATGGTGTTGGTGAAGATGTTGATGGAGATTGACCCCTCTCGATGAGAGGATCGTTGGTGATGATGATGGCTTTGATTTTCCCCTCCGTGAGGGATGTTTCCCTGGCAGAATAGCTCCGCCGGAGCCCTAGATTGCTTCTGCCCAGGTTCCGCCTCGAGACGGCGGTGCTTCGTCCCGAAAGCTCTCTTCTGATTTTTCCAGGTCAAAAGACATCATATAGCAGAAGATGGGCACCGGAGGCTTGCTAGGGGCCCCACAAGCCACAGGGGCGCACCCCCAGGCTTGTGGCGTCCTGGTAGGTCCCCTCTGGTATTTTCTTTGCCCAATATTTTTTATGTATTGCAAAATAATGTTCCATAAATTTTTAGGACTTTTGGTGTTGCGCAGAGTAGGTCTCTCAGATTCGCTCCTTTTCGGTCCAGAATTCCAGCTGCCGGCATTTTCCCTCTTTGTATAAACCTTGTAAAATAAGAGAGAAAAGGCATAAGTATTGTACCATAATGTGTAATAACAACCCATAATGCAATAAATATCAATATAAAAGCATGATGCACTACAAAAAAAAGACACATCCATGACATTTTGGGCCGAACGATTTTTTTTGTCATACATATGACACTTCTATGACGATAATTGTGACAAAACCTGGTATCATCATAGATGTGGTGGGCTCCTACTTCTATGACAAAAAAATCATGACAGAAAATGGGATTTTCGTCCTGGCCGGGCCGGAGATGCAGCTGCATGACATTCTTTGGGTCGTCCATGATGGAAAAAACCGTGGTAGAAACGAGGGCGAGGAAAATTTCGGGGAGTTCTCGGTTACGGTGGGAGGTCGGGGGCCGAGCGATGCGCGTTTCTCTCGTACACGTACGCGCGCGTGTGCGAGGCATTGGCTCTAACTGAACCCGAGAAATTGCACTGCGGGGGGAGGATGTTGGCCGCGAGCGCGAGATCAAGATGTTGGCGGCGGAGCAGAGCCAGCCGCGCCAGCCACGCACCCACCCTACTGCGGCCAGAGCAAGTAAGAAGCCCAAAAGGCGTGAGGAGGCCGGCATGGTCCCAAACAGGTCTCCCCAGGCTGCACGACGTGCTCTCTCACCCGAAGGCCCTCTCCCATATGCGCATCCACAAGAGGTGGATGTCTAAGTCGGATAGACTGCTCTACCAAAACTGCATGCAGATTCCGTGCAAGAAGTTGCGGGCTGACAACCAGCCGATACGGCTGGAGAAGTTGCTGAAAGAAGCAGAGACCGCACGGGCCAGTCCTACCTGCTCATCATCAATCACGTCAAGTCCAACGATTCCTACCGCCTCATCGGCGGCTGGGGAAAGTTCCTGAGATTCCACAACCTCATCGTGAATGAGAAGGATGACGCCAAGAGCTTGGACCCCTTCATGACCCGGGTGTTTGCGATCCGCTTGCCAGCACTTAAGGTGGGCGTCCCCAACGAGTGTGGTGGCCTGCTCGGACTCCTGCTCGTACACTATCACCAGAACGACGACCCGGCAAAGCACGCCTTCTCCTTCGTCAAGCACATCCTGGCGACCGATCATCATGATGCTGATGATGATAGCGATGAGCCAGACGAGAAGCTGCCCACAGAGTGAGGGAAGGTCCCATGAGTTCAGTGTAGATCCATCAATTTGCAAGCTACAACTCGCTCTGCTTCCAGTTACACTGCTAGACTAGTTACTGTGGGCATGATTCATCCTTGGCACCACATTGAAGAAACATTGGGATTTACATTGATTTTCTTTATGTTTTGACATAGCTATATCAGAAAGACTCCTCATTGGAATGCAATTTAGTAGTGGATTCATTTTATAGCTTTCCAGTCTTGCAATTTACGATGTGTTTTTAATCAAATTTGCATACGTTTCCATGCTTACAGATGCATATTTGGATTCCAAAGATGACTTGGGTCATGCATGCATAGTGGGCGAGCGTGATCAAAGCATAATTAAAGACGGGCAACTCCAAGTAAAAATACATAGTCCATGCCATAGAACAAGGGATATTTAGATGGCCATGACATGACTATACATACTCCAAATATTGGGTCGTGGTGCGATTGAAATAAATATCAATATTTATACTAAAAATAAAAATTAATAGTTATTTATAAGTCATTTTTTGCATCTCACAATGATTGCTAATTTTATTGTAATTTAAATATTTTTTAATTAAAATACATTTCTCAATAAAATATGCCTTAAACATGTTTAAATCAATTCAACCTAAATGTGATCTAAAAAATGACAAAATTTCATGTCTTCTTGAATTAATTTGTTAATCTTGTATTAATGTAGTATATATTTAAGTGTGTGTTGTTAACTATCTTAAGAAGTGTCTGGTATACCAATATATCTTGATAATGAACTTTACGATTAGATATATGCAAATAGAAAAATCTGGATTACACCAGAAGTTTACGTGGAGTTTGCTACCTAATAATTGGCATGCTTCCTTAATTTTTTGGGTCAAATATGTGAAACATATTAGGGTGGGATCAATAATATGTTGACCATGTGCATATGTACTTGGTACTAAAATAATATTACTCCCTATAGTACAGTTCGTAAAGGGTTCACCAAATAAACAGGCTTGCATTCTAAGTAAAACTGCTTTGTAGTGTGAACATGCTATTACAAATTGGGTCTCCTATTTTGTTTAGATATTCAATGATTTCTATATATTTAGTACACTCTTGGAGGTAACACTTTTTCACTAATAATGTGGTGATTAATTTGCACACATAGTGTAGTGTGTGTGTGTGCGCCTTCGCTATCGAGCCCGAGAACGTCAAGGAGCAACAAAACAAGATTGGCATTGGCTACGATGACTCACACTTACTAGAGAAGACAATCGGGAGTAGAGACTCAAATATCAAGCCGGTCAGATAGGGGAAGCTCAAAGGTGCAACCGCTTAGGACATTCTTATGACAAATATGTGTGTCTGCACGCGCGTGTGCATGTGCCACTAGTACAGAACCGGACAATAGCACCGGTTCGTAAGGCCCTTTAGTGCCGGTTCCATAACCAATACTAAAGTGTGGGCACTAAAGCCCCCCCCCCCTTTAGTACCGGTTCAGCACGAACCGGTGCTAAAGGGCAACGACGTGGCGTGAGCTCGCGCCGTGGTATGGGGGACCTTTAGTACCGGTTGGTGTTACCAACCGGTACTAAAGGTATTTTTTTATTATTTTTTTTTGAAAATTTTGTAAAAAATATTTGATTTTTTTTCGATTTTCAATTTTTTGAATTATTTTAACCTCTAATCTCTAATCACCCCTCACCACTACTCAATTTAATATCTAATCTCTAATCACCCCTCATCATTCCCGGACGGTCACCCATCCTCTCACTACTCTAGCCTGAGCACGCTTAACTTTCGAGTTCTATTCTCCCTCGTTTCCAAGTCTGCACTTGTTGTTTTTCTGACAAATGTAAGCTGTCAATCCTATTAACCCTCAGCAGTTTAGCTTGAGCATTAGGTCACATGTTTCATCGTTTGAGTTTGGAACTATTATTCTAAAAAACATTTAGTAACACTAATATTTCTTGAATAACTTTGACCATAGTTTGACCATAGTTTGACCATAGTTTGACCACAGTTTGACCAGATTTGACCAAAATTCAAAAAATTGAAATAATTATTTAGTAACACTAATATTCTTTAATAATTATGTAGCAACATTAATACTTCTTGAATAAGTAGTTTGACCATAGTTTGACCAGATTTAACCAAAATTTAAAAAACATAAATTAGAGCATATCTTTTTTTCCTTTTACAATTTTGTCATTTCAAAAATTGTCCTAAACCCTAAACCCGGGACTTAAAATGTCGGAAACTCTATGCTAAACAGTAAAAACTAAGGGTTTAAACCATAAAACCTAACCCTAAACTCTGAAATCTAAACCCTAGCACTAAAGGCACAAAACGTCTAAAAACCGTCCCAAAACTCTATTTTCCCTTTGGAATTTTGAGATTTTAAAAAATTGTCGAAACGGAAAAATTGTCAGCGGATCAATCTTTTTGTTCTGCAAATTTTGATATATTATGTGTATTTTTCTGAATTAGGATGATTTAGTTATGATTTTTCCAAGTTTGAAAATTGCCATATAGTCCCGGTTTGTGTCTCCAACCGGGACTATAGGTTAGACCCCTTTAGTGCCGGTTCGTGGCACGAACCGGTACTAAAGGGCCAACCTTTAGTACCGGTTTGTGCCACAAACCGGGACTAAAGGGGCTCGTGGGGCCCCGGCCTGACGCCAGCCTGCCACCACCCCTTTAATACCGGTTCGTGGCACGAACCGGTGCTAAAGGTTCGCCACGAACCGGTACTAAAGAGCTCCTCCCGCCTAGCCGTTGGAACCGGCACTAATGGACACATTAGTGCCGGTTTTGTTACAAACCAGGACTAATGTGTCTCACATTTGACCCTTTTTCTACTAGTGTGCGTGCACGTGTGGCGTGCGTCTCTGTGTGTGTGCGCGCCACACACCTTAGTCAGTGCCTAACAACTATAGCTCGTCCAGTGGATGCTCAACCTCGGTCATGCTCACGTTATAGTTAAGAGATTTGTTTCAAGTTGTTTTCGAGATAGGTGTCCAGCTTCTTCATTCATTGCTTCTTGGCGTTTTAGGTGGTAATTTGCATAGACTACTTGCTATGTTGCGTCGATATGTGCTTAGTTGATGTTAAGTATCCATTGTATGTACGTACTAAGTATTTATTGTACGTACCTAAACGGGGCCCTAGAACATTAGAGGCCCTTTGAAAACCGCATATGTTGCACATTCCCAGTGTCGGCCCTATCGGAGGCCCTCACCTCAGTGCGCATGTACAAGGGGCGGCTGTGGAAGTAGGATATGCTTCTCGACCAGAACCGGCTCCAAATTCTCTGCAAGAGGTTGCGGCACAACAACAAGCCGATACTGCTGGAGATTATCCTGACGAAAGGCGGAGAAGCCGCCCGTCACTGGTAGAAAAAGAGGCTTCCGTCCAGCCCCATTAGTCGCGAAACTGTAGGAACCGTGACTAATGAAGTCTTTAGTCGCGGTTCGGCAGACGAACCGCGACCAAAGGCCTGGGCCCAGGGCGCTCGGTGGCCAGCTGGTGCACGTGAGGGGCTTTAGTCGCGGTTGGCCAGGCCAACCGCGACTAAAGGTGCGCAAAGGCCTTTAGTCGCGGTTGGCCAGGCCAACCGCGACTAAAGCTCCTCCCCTATATATACCAGTTCAGCACGCTCACTTAGCCATTTGGTGCCACTTCTCTTCACAAGCTTCACAAGGGGGTGTAGGTTTGCTTTTGGTTCCTCTTATGCACACAAGGTGTTTGATGAAATGCCCCAAGAGGGTGAAACAAACATGATATGAAGTGTTGGAGCCACACTTGAGGTTCCTCATTTATTTTTTCCTCCTCGATCGCGGTTAGCAACTTGAACCTTTCATGCATGTGTGTCATTGATAAAATATGCATGTGTGTTGTTCATTGTTTAATTTCTATTGTTTATAGCTAGTTAGTTTAACAAATGCATGATGGTTAATTATATATTTTATATTATAATAATGCAGATGAATCGGCAATGGATGTACGGTAACCGACTCTCCCGCAAGTTCACTACGGGTTTGAAAGATTTCCTCGTAGTGGCTAATGCGAACAAGCAGAAGGGTTTTGTTATCTGTCCATGTGTTGAATGTAAGAATCAGAAGGGTTACTCTTCCTCAAGAGAAGTTCACCTGCACCTGCTTCGGCACGGTTTCATGCCAAGCTATAATTGTTGGACCAAGCATGGAGAAAGAGGGGTTATAATGGAAGAAGATGAAGAAGGGGATGATTTCATCGATGAAAGCTATCTTGCTCATTTCGGTGATACTTTCATGGAGGATGCTGAAGGTGAAGGGGAAGGTGAAGGGGAAGGTGAAGGTGAAGAAGAGGCACGTGATGAGACCGTTGATGATCTTGGTCGGACCATTGCTGATGCACGGAGACGCTGCGAAACTGAAAAGGAGAGGGAGAATTTGGATCGCATGTTAGAGGATCACAGAAAGTCGTTGTACCCCGGATGCGATGATGGTCTAAAAAAGCTGGGCTGCACACTGGATTTGCTGAAATGGAAGGCACAGGCAGGTGTAGCTGACTCGGCATTTGAAAACTTGCTGAAAATGTTGAAGAATATGTTTCCAAAGAATAACGAGTTGCCCGCCAGTACGTACGAAGCAAAGAAGGTTGTCTGCCCTCTAGGTTTAGAGGTTCTGAAGATACATGCATGCATCAACGATTGCATCCTCTACCGCGGTGAATACGAGAATTTGAATGAATGCCCGGTATGCACTGCATTGCGTTATAAGATCAGAGGCGATGACCCTGGTGACGATGTTGAGGGCGAGAAACCCAGGAAGAGGGTTCCCGCCAAGGTGATGTGGTATGCTCCTATAATACCACGGTTGAAACGTCTGTTCAGGAACAAAGAGCATGCCAAGTTGTTGCGATGGCACAAAGAGGACCGTAAGTCGGACGGGGAGTTGAGACACACCGCAGATGGAACGCAATGGAGAAAGATCGACAGAGAGTTCAAAGATTTTGCAGCTGACGCAAGGAACATAAGATTTGGTCTAAGTACAGATGGCATGAATCCTTTTGGCGAGCAGAGCTCCAGCCATAGCACCTGGCCCGTGACTCTATGCATCTACAACCTTCCTCCTTGGTTGTGCATGAAGAGGAAGTTCATTATGATGCCAGTGCTCATCCAAGGTCCGAAGCAACCCGGCAACGACATCGATGTGTACCTAAGGCCATTAGTTGATGAACTTTTACAGCTGTGGGGTGGTGTCCGTGTGTGGGATGAGCACAAACAAGAGGAATTTGACCTACGAGCGTTGCTTTTCGTAACCATCAACGATTGGCCTGCTCTTAGTAACCTTTCGGGACTGTCAAATAAGGGATACAATGCATGCACGCACTGCTTACATGAGACTGAAAGTGTACATTTGCCAAATTGTAAGAAGAACGTGTACCTTGGGCATCGTCGATTTCTTCCGAAAATTCATCCAGTAAGAAAGAAAGGCAAGCATTACAACGGCAAGGCAGATCACCGGCCGAAGCCTGCGGAACGCACTGGTGCTGAGGTATTTGATATGGTCAAGGATTTGAAAGTCATCTTTGGAAAGGGGCCTGGCGGACAATCAGTTCCGAAGGGAGCTGACGGGCACGCAGCCATGTGGAAGAAGAAATCTATATTCTGGGAGCTAGAATATTGGAAAGTCCTAGATGTCCGCTCTGCAATCGACGTGATGCACGTTACGAAGAATATTTGCGTGAACCTCCTAAGCTTCTTGGGCGTGTATGGGAAGACAAATGATACAAAGGAAGCACGGCAGGACCAGCAACGTTTGAAAGACCCTGATGACCGGCATCCGGAATGGTTTCAAGGTCGTGCCAGCTACGCTCTGACCAAAGAAGAGAAGGTCATCTTTTTTGAATGCCTGAGCAGTATGAAGGTCCCGTCTGGATTCTCGTCCAATATAAAGGGAATAATAAACATGGCGGAGAAAAAGTTCCAAAACCTGAAGTCTCACGACTGCCACGTGATTATGACGCAATTGCTTCCGATTGCTTTGAGGGGGCTCCTGCCGGAAAATGTTCGAGTAGCCATTGTGAAGCTATGTGCATTCCTCAATGCAATCTCTCAGAAGGTAATCAATCCAGAAGTTCTACCATGGTTACAGAACGATGTGATCCAATGTCTTGTCAGTTTCGAGTTGGTGTTCCCGCCATCCTTCTTCAATATTATGACGCACCTCCTGGTTCACCTAGTCGAAGAGATTTTCGTTCTCGGCCCTGTATTTCTACACAATATGTTCCCCTTCGAGAGGTTCATGGGAGTATTAAAGAAATATGTTCGTAACCGTGCTAGGCCAGAAGGAAGCATCGCCAAGGGCTATGGAAATGAGGAGGTAATTGAGTTTTGTGTTGACTTTGTTCCTGACCTTAAGCCGATTGGTCTTCCTCGATCGCGGCACGAGGGGAGACTAAGTGGAAAAGGCACGATCGGAAGGAAATCAACGATATGTATGGACGGCCATTCTCTGACTGAAGCACACCACACTGTACTGACCAATTCCAGCTTGGTGGCTCCGTACTTTGAGAAACACAAGAATATTTTACGCTCGGACAACCCGGGGAAGCCTGAATCCTGGATTAGGAAGGCCCACATGGAGACTTTCGGCAGTTGGTTGAGAAAACATTTAATGAATGACAATGATGTTGTAGATCAGCTGTACATGTTGGCCAAGACACCATCTTCGACTATAACGACTTTCCAAGGGTACGAGATAAATGGGAATACATTTTACACGATCGTCCAAGATAAAAAGAGCACCAACCAAAACAGTGGTGTCCGCTTTGATGCAGCAACCAAGAATGGGCAAAAGGTCACATATTATGGTTACATAGAGGAGATATGGGAACTTGACTATGGACCCTCTTTTAAGGTCCCTTTGTTCCGGTGCAAATGGTTCAAGCTAACAGGAGGTGGGGTAAAGGTGGACGAGCAATACGGAATGACAATGGTGGATTTCAACAATCTTGGTTACCTTGACGAACCATTCGTCCTTGCCAAAGATGTCGCTCAGGTTTTTTATTTGAAGGACATGAGTAGCAAACCGAGGAAACGGAAAGATAAGAAAACGATCAGTACATCATGCGATGATCCAAAGCGCCACATTGTTCTTTCAGGGAAAAGAAACATCGTGGGAGTGGAGGACAAGACAGACATGTCAGAAGATTATAATATGTTTGGTGAAATTCCGCCCTTCAAAGTGAACATTGACCCAAGCATTAAGTTAAATGATGAGGATGCTCCATGGATACGGCACAATCGTAAGCAAGCAGGGACACAAGGGAAGAATTGATGTGTAATAATTTATTGTACCAAACCTTTTGTCAAACCTTCAAGGGGTTTTAAAATGAATTAGTTTTATTTTTCTGATTTTAAAAGGAAAAAGGAAGAAGAAGAAAGAAGGAAAAAGGAAGAAAAAAACAGAAGAAAAAAACAGAAGAAAAAAGGAAAAACAGAAGAAAAAAACAAACAGAAGAAAAACATAAGAAAAAAACAGAAGAAAAAAACAGAAGAAAAAAGGAAAAACAGAAGAAAAAAACAAACAGAAGAAAAACATAAGAAAAAAACAGAAGAAAAAAACAGAAGAAAAAAGGAAAAAAGGAAAAAAGGAAGAAAAAAAGAAAATATGCCACCTACTGGGCCACCACGGCCTGAATACGACTAGAAACCCATTAAAGGGCCAGGATTCAGGCCCGCAGAAGGCCGAGTAGGCCCACAGGCACATAGTGACAGAATAGGCCCGTAAGCCTGCATTTGAGAGGAGCTCGAAGTGGTGAGCGCAGCCGCGCTTATAAACCACTGTCGAAGCCTCTCGGCTAGCGAGGTGGGACTAAACATCCCACCGCACCGCGCCAGTTCTAGCACGGACCTTTAGTCCCGGTTGGGGAGGCGGACCGCGACTAAAGGGTACCCTTTAGTCACGGTTGTTGTCCCCAACCGCGACTAAAGGGTCTTTCTGCGCGGGAACGGAGGCGGCGCCAAAACCCTTTAGTCCCGGTTGGGGAGGCGGACCGCGACTAAAGGGTACCTTTAGTCGCGGTCCGCCTCTCCAACCGCGACTAAAGGTGCGTCTATAAATACTGCACTTAGCAGTTTTGCCACTTCCCATTTTCCTCTGTCTCGACGCCGAAGCGCTGCCCCGACGCCGACGCCGAAGCCCTGCCCCGACGCCGACGCCGACGCCGAAGCCCTGCCCCGACGCCGACGCCGACGCCGAAGCCCTGCCCCGACGCCGACG
>NW_025229834.1:0-1645 GCF_018294505.1 Triticum aestivum | reverse complement strand
GCCCGCCGCCCGCCGCCCGCTGGCCCTGCCTGCCGTCCTCCGCGCGCCGGCAGAAGAAGAAGAAGGAAGAAGAAAAAGGAAGAAGAAGAAGAAAGAAAAAGGAAAAAGGAAGAAGAAGAAAGAAGGAAGAAGAAAACAAAAGAAAAACAGAAGAAAAACAAGAAAAAGGAAGAAAAAAGGAAAAAGGAAGAAAAAAAGAAAAAGGAAGAAAACAACAGAAGAAAAAAAAGAAAGAAGAAAAAAAAGGAAGAAGAAAAAAAGAAAGAAGAAAGAAAGAAGAAAGAATATGTTTTGGAATTCATTAATATTTTTTTGTTTTGATGAATTTTTTTGTGTCTAATAAAATCAATTTTTTGAAATACACGAATAATTTTTAAATTTACGAATATGTCATGAATCAGTGAAAAAATTAAATACGTGAACTATTCTGAAATCCCTAAACATTTTTTGAATACACAATATGTTTTTATTCCTGTTTTTTCCACAAAATCATCAACATTTTTTGAAAACCTTTTTTTTTTGCAAAATCACAATGTTTTTGTATCCATGAACATTTTATGATTCATTTTTTTGAATTCACATACATTTTATGATTTCTCAAATATCTTTTTTCATTGCTATATTTTGATATACTGAATTGTTTTAAAGATGAAAAGGATAAAAACAGGAAAAGAAAAAATGAAATGAAATGAAAAAGAAAAGAAAAAAGAGTGTGGCCAGCACCCCCCGCCCTGCACATGGGCCATCCCGACCCCACATATATTCGTCGCCATCCGCATCCCTGGCCAAACCCTAGCCACTCTACTCCAAGCTCTGTTCGGACAATTTGTTTATACGGAGAGGGGCGGCGAGGGGGGCGGCGATGCGCGCGGTGTTTTTTTAGGGATCGAGAGGGGACGGTGAGGATTATAAATGTGTTGTCCTCGCCTCCCCTCTCCGTGACGCCGTCGTCTGCCGCCCCGTCTCGCGCTCTACCGCGACACCCTCTCCCACCCCTTCCTCGCCCCCTCCTTTCGCCGTCGCCCTTTCGCCACCGCCACCGCCACCGCCCCCCTTCTTCACTTAATTAATTTGTTTTTACTACATGTTTTCAGGACTGACATAATGGCGGACGATAGAGCTGACCCGATTATGGACAACTATCATCCGGACGGTGAAGCACATATGTTCGGCATCATAAACGGCGATATTCTATATGTGCCGACCGGAGAAGAAGAAGATGATATCTCTTCTTATCTGAACCTTGACGGTGAAGATGAAGGGCGCCGTCAGCAAGATGATGCCGAACAAACGTCGATAAACGACGATCTTCAAATGGAAGTAGCAACCACCTCCGGCGCCGAGGTATATATATACATTGAGCCTCTGGTGATACAAACTAACTGATTTGAATAAATATGTGTGTACTAACGCGCGCGACTCTTTCTTATTTTAGCCCTCGGCCGGATCGTCGAAACAATCGAGTACGTCGTCAAAGCGTGGCGCAACCAAGACGATGAAACAAGGAGAAACATGCACCATCGAGGTTGTCGACAGTGCAACCGGCAGGCCGCTGGAGCCCCGCAAGAACGCCACCAAGTTTGTCAGCCAATGCGGAGCCATTGTTAGAGACAACGTCTCGATCACCGTCCAGGAGTGGAATGAG
>NW_025229833.1:0-18635 GCF_018294505.1 Triticum aestivum | reverse complement strand
ACACCTTGATCTCCATCGTAGCATCATTGTCGTTTACGCCATCTATTGCTTCTACGACTATCGCTACCGCTTAGTGATAAAGTAAAGCAATTACAGGGCGTTTGCATTTCATACAATAAAGCGACAACCATATGGCTCCTGCCAGTTGCCGATAACTTCGGTTACAAAACATGATCATCTCATACAATAAAATATAGCATCACGTCTTGACCATATCACATCACAACATGCCCTGCAAAAACAAGTTAGACGTCCTCTACTTTGTTGTTGCAAATTTTACGTGGCTGCTACGGGCTGAGCAAGAACCGTTCTTACCTACGCATCAAAACCACAATGATAGTTCGTCAAGTTAGTGTTGTTTTAACCTTCGCAAGGACCGGGCGTAGCCACACTCGGTTCAACTAAAGTTGGAGAAACAGACACCCGCTAGTCACCTGTGTGCAAAGCACGGCGGTAAAACCGGTCTCGCGTAAGCGTACGCATAATGTCGGTCCGGGCCGCTTCATCCAACAATACCGCTGAACCAAAGTATGACATGTTGATAAGCAGTATGACTTGTATCGCCCACAACTCACTTGTGTTCTACTCGTGCATATAACATCAACGCATAAAACCTAGGCTCGGATGCCACTGTTGGGGAACGTAGTAATTACAAAAAAAAAATTCCTACGCACACGCAAGATCATGGTGATGGCATAGCAACGAGAGGGGAGAGTGTTGTCTACGTACCCTCGTAGACCGTAAGCGGAAGCGTTATGACAACGCAGTTGATGTAGTCGTACGTCTTCACGATCTGACCGATCCAAGCACCGAACGTACGACACCTCCGTGTTCAGCACACGTTCAGCTCGATGACGTTCTCCGGGCTCCAATCCAGCAGAGCGTCGGGGATGAGTTCCGTCAGCACGACAGCATGGTGATGGTGATGATGTTCTACCGACGCAGGCTTCGCCTAAGCACCGCTACGATATGACCGAGGTGGAATATGGTAGAGGGGGGCACCGCACACGGCTAAGGAACGATCCGTAAATCAACTTGTGTTGTCTTAGGGGTGCCCCCCTCCCCCGTATATAAAGGGGGAGAGGAGGAGGGGGCCGACCAAGGGGAGAGGCGCGCCCTAGGGGGGGCAATCCTACTCCAAGTAGGTTTGCCCCCCCCCCTTTCCTATTAGGAGTAGGAGAGGGAAGGAAGAGAGGGGAGGGAAGAAGGAAAGGGGGGGCCGGCCCCCCTCCCAATTCGGATTGGGCTTGGGAGGGGGGGCGCCCCCTCCTTTGCTCCTTCTCCCTCCTTTCCACTAAGGCCCAATAAGGCCCATATACTTACCGGGGGGTTCCGGTAACCTCCCAAAACTCCGGTATAGTCCCAATCTCATCCGGAACCTTTCCGGTGTCCAAATATATCCGTCCAATATATCAATCTTTATGCCTCGACCATTTCGAGACTCCTCGTCATGTCCGTGATCACATCCGGGACTCCGAACAAACTTCGGTACATCAAAACTTATAAACTCATAATAAAACTGTCATCGTAACGTTAAGCGTGCGGACCCTACGGGTTCGAGAACTATGTAGACATGACCTAGAACTATTCTCGGTCAATAACCAATAGTGGAACCTGGATGTTCATATTGGTTCCTACATATTTAACGAAGATCTTTATCAGTCAAACCGCATAACAACATACGTTGTTCCCTTTGTCATCGGTATGTTACTTGCCCGAGATTCGATCGTCGGTATCCAATACCTAGTTCAATCTTGTTACCGACAAGTCTCTTTACTCGTTCCATAATACATCATTTTATAACTAACTCATTAGTTACAATGCTTGCAAGGCTTAGGTGATGAGTATTACCGAGAGGGCCCAGAGATACCTCTCCGACAATCGGAGTGACAAAACCTAATCTCGAATTATGCCAACTCAACATGTACCTTTGGGGACACCTGTAGAGCACCTTTATAATCACCCAGTTACGTTGTGACGTTTGGTAGCACACAAAGTGTTCCTCCGGTAAACGGGAGTTGCACAATCTCATAGTTGCAGAAACTTTGTATAAGTCATGAAGAAAGCAATAGCAACATACTAAATGATCAAGTGCTAAGATAATGGAATGGGTCAAGTCAATCACATCATTCTCCTAATGATGTGATCCTGTTAATCAAATGACAACTCTTTTGTCCATGGCTAGGAAACTTAACCATCTTTGATTCAACGAGCTAGTCAAGTAGAGGCATACTAGTGACACTATGTTTGTCTATGTATTCACACATGTATTATGTTTCCGGTTAATACAATTCTAGCATGAATAATAAACATTTATCATGATATAAGGAAATAAATAATAACTTTATTATTGCCTCTAGGGCATATTTCCTTCAGATAGATTTCTTGATTTTGATCTAGAGAAGATTTATATGTATTGTGCAGTAAATTGCATTGAAAATCCGTATATTGCCAATAACCTAAAGAAAAGAAAGCAAATAGAAGATGATGAGAATACTAATGAAAGGGAAGAGACTTCCCAATATCCTCCTATTATTTCTTATGATGAATCAGGTAACGAGGAGGAGCTTTCTATTCAACCAATCTCGTCAATAAGGAGCTCAAAGAGGAAAGTTGAACCCACACATAATGTGAAGAAGAAAAAGAAAAGAAGGAGCAACAAAGGTAAAAAGGTATCCCTCCCAAATGATGTTGCTCCTACTACTCACTGTGATGATGATAATTGCTATACTATTGGTCATATCCATATTTTTAATGATGAGAGTGATTATGCTTATGATATGAAAAGGCCCAAGCTTGGGGAAAAGACCTTCTTTGCCGTCAGCTAGCAGACGACAAAGATCTAGCTGACGGCAAAGATCCTGATTCCAGTAGTGCACAAGTATGGGGGATCGCAACAATTTTTTAGGGTAGAGTATTCAACCCAAATTTATTGATTCGACACAAGGGGAGCCAAAGAATATTCTCAAGTATTAGCAGCTGAGTTGTCAATTCAACCACACCTGAAGGACTTAATATCTGTAGCAAACTATTTAGTAGCAAAGTAGTATGGAAGTAAAGGTAACAGTGGCAAATGTAACAATAGCAGTTTTGTAGCAATCGTAACAGTGGCAACGGAGAAGTAACTTAGCAAAGATCAATATGTGAAAAGCTCGTAGGCAATGAATCAACGATGGATAATTATGTCGGATAGCATTCATCATGCAACAGTTATAACATAGAGTGACACAGAACTAGCTCCAGTTCATCAATATAATTTAGGCATGTATTCCGAATATAGTCATACATGCTTATGGAAAAGAACTTGCATGCCATCTTTTGTCCTACCCTCCCGTGGCAGCGGGGTCCTAGTGGAAACTAAGGGATATTAAGCCTCCTTTTAATAGAGAACTGGACCAAAACATTAGCACTTAGTGAATACATGAACTCCTCAAACTACGGTCATTACCAGGAGTGGTCCCGATTATTGTCACTTCGGGGTTGCCGGATCATAACATGTAGTAGGTGACTATAACTTGCAAGATAGGATCAAGAACACTCATATATTCGTGAAAACATAATAGGTTCAGATCTGAAATCATGGAACTCGGGCCCTAGTGACAAGCATTAAGCATGGCAAAGTCATAGCAACATCAATCTTCGAACACAATGGACACAGGGATCAAACCCTAACAAAACTAACTTGATTACATGGTAAATCTCATCCAACCCATCACCGTCCAGCAAGCCTACGATGGGATTACTCACGCACGACAGTGAGCATCATGAAATTGGTGATGGAGGATGGTTGATGATGACAATGGCGACGGATTCCCCTCTCCGGAGCCCCGAACAGACTCCAGATCAGCCCTCATGAGGAAGAATAGGGCTTGGCGGCAGCTCCATATCGTAAAATGTGATGAATCCTTCTCTCTGATTTTTTCTCCTCGAACATGAATATATGGAGTTGGAGTTGAGGTCGTCGGTGGAGGTCGAGGGGGGCCACGAGGCAGGGGGCGTGCCTAGGAGGGTAGGCCGCGCCACCCATCCTCGTGGCCAGGGTGTGGGCCCCCTTCTGTTGATTCTTTCGCCGGTATTTTTTATTAATTCCAAAAAGTGACTTCGTGAAGCTTCAGGTCATTCCGAGAACTTCTGTTTCTGCACAAAAATAACACCATGGAAATTCTGCTGAAAACAGCGTCAGTCTGGGTTAGTTCCATTCAAATCATGCAAGTTAGAGTCCAAAACAAGGGCAAAAGAGTTTGGAAAAGTAGATACGTTAGAGACGTATCAACCGCCCACAACTCTTTGTGTTCTACTCGTGCATATCATCTACGCATAGACCTGGCTTGGATGCCACTGTTGGGGAACGTAGCATGCAATTGTAAAAAAATTCCTATGCTCACACAAGATTTATCTAGGAGATGCATAGCAAAGAGAGGGGGGCAGTGTGTCTATGCACCCTCGTAGACCGAAAGCGGAAGCGTTTGACAACGCGGTTGATGTACTTGTACACCTTCACGATCCGTCCTGATCAAGTACCGAACGTACAAGACATCCACGTTCAACACACGTTCAGCTCGATGATGTCCTCGCCTTCTTGATCCAGCAAGACGGGCGAAGTAGTAGATGAGTTCCAGTAGCACGATGGCGTGGTGACGGTGTTGGTGAAGAACAATCTCCATAGGGCTTCGCCAAGCAAGAAACTATGATGGAGGATAAACTAGAGGGGACGGGGTTGCCGGCACATGGCTTGGTGATTCTTGATGTGTCTTTGGTGCTAGTCCTGCCCCTCTATTTATATGTTGACCCCTGGGGTCGAAACTTGGAGCAAAAGCCTCCTCAAAGTCGGTTTTTCCCCGAAAGGCAAGAGTCCCACCTGGACTCCAGGACCAAACGCCACAATCCTTGACGTCTGGCCCAGGGCCAGACGCCAGGGTCTCCGGCGTTTGGCCTCTGACCTCCGCAAAACTTTCTTTTGCACCGACCTATAGCCCCGTGGGCCTGACCCCTTGGCCTAACCATATCATCCAATATATGAATCTTTACCTCCGGACCATTCCGAAGCTCGTCGTCATGTCCATGATCTCATCCGGGACTCCGAACAACATTCGGTCACCAACATACATAACTCATATAATATTATATCGTCAACGAAGGTTAAGCGTGCGGACCCTACGGGTTCGAGAACTATGTAGACATGACCGAGACACCTCTCCGGTCAATAACCAATAGCGGGACCTGGATGTCCATATTGACTCCTACATATTCTACGAAGATCTTTATCTGTCGAACCTTATGACAACATACATAATTCCCTTTGTTGACCTCAAAAGAACGTGATTCCCTTTGTCTATCGGTATGTTACTTGCCCGAGATTCGATCGTCAGTATCTTCATACCTAGTTCAATCTCGTTACCGGCAAGTCTCTTTACTCGTTCCGTAATGCATCGTCCTACAACTAACTCATTAGTCACTTTGCTTGCAAGGCTTCTTATGATGTGCATTCCCGAGAGGGCCCAGAGATACCTCTCCGATACTCGGAGTGACAAATCCTAATCTTGATCTATGCCAACCCAACAAACACCTTCGGAGATACCTGTAGAGCATCTTTATAATTACCCAGTTACGTTGTGACGTTTGATAACACACAAGGCATTCCTCCGGTATCTGGGAGTTGCATAATCTCATAGTCAGAGGAATATGTATTTGACATGAAGAAAGCAATGGCAATAAAATTGAACGATCATAATGCTAAGTTAACGAAGGGGTCTTGTCCATCACATCACTCTCCTAATGATGTGATCCCGTTTATCAAATGACAACACATGTCTATGGTTAGGAAACGTAACCATATTTGATCAACGAGCTAGTCTAGTAGAGTCTTACTGACACAATATTTTGTCTATGTATCCACACATGTATTAAGTTTCCGGTTAATACAATTCTAGCACGAATAATAAACATTTATCATGATATAAGGAAATATAAAATAACAACTTTATTATTGCCTCTAGGGCATATTTCCTTCAGTAGCGTGGTGCTCATGGGCAGAGCCCGTCGCTCGGTGCTGCCCGATGACCATGGCCATGTGGGCGGCGTGGTAGCCGGGGTGTGACATTCTGTGGCAGTGTGTTGGCCGGGGTGAAAACCTACGCTGTCTTCGGACGGACCGGTGACGGCGTAGCTCGTTCCCTTCTTGAAGGCGTCGTCGCGGCTCTCATTGCCCGTCGGGTGGCTCCAGGGGTAACTCTGATCCTCGGATAGGACGGTGGCGACGCTCCGGTGTCGTAACCTTTCTGAAGGCACCATTTGGAGCCCACGGTCCATTGTATGGGCTCCATTTCATCGCAGTGGCATGTTCACGGTTGAAGCCCCCGGTTGCTATTGTAGTGCTAGAGGTCGTGTTGCTGCGCTCAGTGCTTATGTATCCTGCCTTGGGTGTGTGCGTGTGTTGTGGTGACGTCTATTTGTATCGGGTATCGGGTTGTTGTTGACCATTGCTTTATATATAAAATAAGGCGAAAGCCTTTTTGGGTAAAGATGGTGATAAAAAACACTACTCCCTCTGTAAAGAAATATAAAAACGTTTAGATCACTATTTTTTTACGAAGAGAGTAAGTCACTAGGTTGTTCCTCAAAGGAGAACGAAAATCATCATAGTCTCTGTCAAGGGTGAAAATGATGTTACCCATTAGAATTTTCTCAAACTTCCGTTGACTATTCCATGCATATTTTCTCTTCTTCAAACCCTCACAATGGCAGACCCTTCATTGGAACTCAACTCCCACCTCAGGACCAGGATTCGCTTACATTATTCCAAATAAACAAGAATTTTGGCAATCTTTGCATGAAATCAAAAGGAGAGGTTCACCTGCCCCGGATGGATATCAACATTTAAGCTCTACATTGCCACTTGGAATTGGATTGTAGATAGTGTCACTACTATTACAACATTTTTTTTCAACTATGCAAACAATTTTTTTTAAATCTATATCTATATTACCTACTAATAAATTAAGGTGTGTTTCTTCAATTTTTTCATCCGTTCACCACCGACTATTTTTTATATCCGAGGTGGTATTAAATTTTTGTGGTCCACCTACTAGAAAAAAAATAGTTTGGTCCAGAATTTCGTATGTGGGCCGCACACGGTAAGGCCCAGAGAAGCAAGCCCATTTATATCCTGCCCATGCACCTGGAAATCGTATTTGCGGCACAGAGCGGCATATAGTTGGAGCTTCGCATAGGTCGCCCAATATTGGGCTGGCTCATTTTCGCTTTTCTGTGCTCTTTTTCTATTATTCTTTTTCTTTTTTCCTTTCTAACTTATTTTTTTCTTTTTCACATAAATTTATTATTTTCTATTTTTTTCTTCAGATTTTTGCTTTTTGTACAAATTTTCGTTAAATCTTCAGAGTTTGTTCCCATTTTCAAAAATATTTGGAACTTTAAATTTTTATTCTCGTTTCAAATTTTTCGAAACACAGAAATTGTATTTTTTTTTACTTTTCCAAAAAATTCGAGATTTTTAAATGATTGCATTTTAAAAAATAGTAGAAATACGAAAAATATTCCTTTTTATTAAAATGTTCACAAATTGAAAATAATGTTCATGATTAAAAACACATTTTTGACAATTGCTATGAATGTTCAAAGCAAGTTTCCATTTTAAAAAATTGTTCAAAATTCAAAAAATGTCCGTTTCTCCGCCTTAAAAATGGATCCTGTTTCAAAAAAATACTTGTGAATTTAAAAAACATCCTATTTCAAGTTTTGTTTGCCTTTTTTTCTTTCAGAATTTTTTTTCAAAAAAAATGCTCGTGTTTTTTATAAAAAAAAATAGGAGTTCACCACAAGCTCGACACGGAGGCGGACCTGAAGGGAAAAAAAGCATGAGTTGGGTAGTGGCCGCCACTCCGACCAACCCCATTACTATAAAGATGGCCAAACATGACCTGCGAGAACACCACAACTCTCTGCTCTGTCGCCTCACTGTTGTGGCGACCGTTCTAATGGACACATCAATTATCTCTCTCGATGCTTCTCGCAAAAAAATCTCTCCTGTTGCAACGCACGGGCATATGTGCTAGTGTCACAAACACATTTCGAAACTTGTGAAGATTTTTTTATGTGATGTACATTTTTTCTGAATGTACGTAACATTTTGTTTCAATTTCAGAAATATTTTTTCTACAGTGTATACATATTTTTTTAAAGTCACATGAATTTTTTTAAATGTTTGACATTGTTTAATTGTCACATACATTTTTTGTATACATGATTTAAAAGTTTCGTACACATGATTACATTTTTCTTACACATGATTGACATTTTTCTCATATGCATGATAAACATTTCTATTTTTTTTCCATTCATGTCCTACATTTTTCGGATACATTAAAAACATTTTTTCTGTACATGTTTAACATTTTTCAAATGCAAGATTAATTTTTTTAAAAAATTTGTATAAAGTTACAGAGGTTATGTTTGAAAAACAACTCATCCCCACCGCCGAGTTGCCACTGCAACATTCCCCATGTCTCGCAAACATGGACGATTTTGCAAAATCTTGAGACTTGCGGTGCGTGGGAATGGACCGGCACGTAGTTGGCTCTCGACGCGGCGGACGCAGAGTAGAATCGGCCGGATGGTGCTAATCATTTTCCTTATAATTAGAATATTTCGAATATAAACAAAAGAAAAAGAATATATGAAGGAAAAACGAAAAACCAAAATAAAAAACAAGCACGACGGCATCCTGACGTCGGCGTGATGCTGCAGGTGGGTACTGGGCCGGCCCAGCTTGGGCTCCCTGCAGGTGAGCCGTGCATCGGCGTCGATGCGGGCGGCACACAGCCGCGCCGCTCCCCGTGCCGGCCGGAGACTCCCTCCGCCGCCGTGCCCAGGACCTACAAGAAATGTAGCCGTTTTCCCCTCTCCCCCTTCGGTCTCTCACTGGATGGATTTCGGTCGCGCCACCCCGCTGGAGTGTAGGGTCATTTCGGGGTCGGTGGGCAATGGAGAGGAGGCGGCCACCGTGAGAGGAGGAGGAGCACGGGGTTCGCGCACTGGCGCATCTCCGTCGCTCCCCACGCCGTATAAGAGTACAGCAGCGGCGGGCGGCGGCGGAGGGAACGCCGGCCGGCTCCTCTGATACTGGCAAGACCAACTCAACTGTATGGATGCTTTTTAGTCCCACAATAGCAAAATTTTCCACCGATTTATAAGCGTTTGCCTCAGTCAGGCTATCAGCAAGTAGCGGTAGAATAGATGAATTCCATGCCCAATTTTGTAGTGATTGTAAGGTCTGTTTTCATGCCCAATTTTATCAGCATGTGTTCCATTTTCGTTTTATCGTCTTCTTTGTTCAATCCTATGTTCGTTATTAAGTAGTAGAACTCAAATTGCAGTTCAACGTTTAATGTTTAGAATACTTAGAAACATATTCATGTTAGGTGTATGTTCACCTTTTATTTCTTTCTCTGTATTCTTCAAAGATTGGTCAATTTTGTTCCTAAATAATACTCCCTCTGTTCCTAAATATTTGTCTTTCTAGAGATTTCAACAAGTGACTACATACGAAGTAAAGTGAGTGAATCTACACTCTAAAATATGTCTACATACATCCATATGTTGTAACCATTTCAAATGTCTAGAAAGACAAATATTTGGGAACGGAGGGAGTATAGTTTACCTTTGCTGGGAAACTTCTAATTGTGAAAGTCTGACCTATCTGAGGCTAAAGCATGATCAACGAATTAATCAGTCTTATCAGTTGCATCTGTCCTAAATCATCAGAAATTAACCAGCGGAGATCGCATGAAACTGTATCATCCACAAAGCTATTCGAAAATCAACTTTGTTAATCTGCAAATTTCAGTCCAATTTGTTGCTTTGTCTCTCCATGAACTTAGGCCTGTTGTCCACCCCATAAATGGCAAATTCCTGTGTCCAGCGATGCAATTCTGTGTTGGATTGTGTTAATGAATGGCAGTGGCTTAACCCTGACAACCGAACCAGATCAGACGTTTCGGAAGATGCACAGTTCTGGCATGTACAAAGCTTCCTCCCTTTGTGTGGTTATTACATTTGGGCGAGTTAAGCCAGTTTTTGTCCCGGCTGCTTCGAATCCATAGGATACATGTATTGTTGTGGTTTCTATCACATAACAACTCCTGACCCGTGATATACCCTGATACAGAGAACAGCAAATTCATGACGAATCTTGCTTGTTGTGTTGTGAGAAAGAGACCTTCCAACCTCTATTTGTTAGTTGTCATGTGGAGCAGGTGGTGTGGAAAGAAATTGTCAATGCTCTGAATTTGCTAATTTTGAATAGGTGGCTAGATTTTGGCTCAGTAGTACCAAGAATGCTGCTTTGAATATGACTACTGCTGATATGTTGTGGGCTACCTAGAAATTGCGTACTGACATTTTTTTTCCTCGATTATCATGGTCTGGTTTACAGGCGATGTATCAGCGACTGTTGAGATTACTCAAACGCAAGACCATTGCGAGTGTCCCAAACCGAACTTGCAGATCCTTGACAAGTGCCGGCTCCTTATGGGAGCAAAGATAGTGGAAGCTCCGCAGCTCAGGTGATGATGAAGGAACAAAGAAACCACACTTCAGCTGGGGCCGGGGACGCCGGTAACCACGGCAGCGAGACGCAGCATTGTTATGCTCAGATTTATCTCTGCTTGCTGTGTGTCACCTCGGCTGTAGGATTTGCTATTTCTTCGAAGTTGAAGGGTGCTTCTTTAGCTGGTTTTGCTTTGTGAGATGTGATGGTTTCCTGTCAAGGCATGTAAGAGTGGACTTGGATGTTGCTCCGTTTCTATGAAATGAAACAGGGCGAAAATCCTTTCGATCTACAAAATGTGGCACTGGAGGGATTCCATTTTCAAGTATATTCAAGACTCGCAATTAACAAGTCTACTAGCTAGCGTTTGCATAACTGCTAGAAGACAACTAAATTCGGTAAGCAACATCTTGCTAGTCGTCTCTAGTCTATAAAAAATATGGAGCCACTTGGTGTCTATTATTATAAGGCTGGTGGCTACCACCGCAATCGGTTAAATAAGATCTGATTCTCAGCATACGACTGAGATTCCGGAAAATATGGCACGTTAACATTGCTGTTCTTATAGTAAGAAAAAGACCTTGGACAGGTCCGGACCTTGGATGAGGAGGAGGGCGCTACTACTCACCAGCTAGCAGCAGCCTAGAGAGGTCAGCACTGGCATCTTTGTTGCTTCCTCTGTCGATCTTTTCTAGACCCAACAAAAAAAGTTCTTGCAGTTGCTTCTTCTCCCCTGGATTAACAAGGTAGTTGATGATCACTGACGAGTACAGTTTCCGTCTTCAGCTCTGTGTTTCCATTATTTTCATGCGGTGCTGTGATCATTGTGTTCGGAGCAAACATTCAAATTTCTGGATAATTTCCTGGGGTTTGGACTCTCTGATGTTGCTCCAGTTCCAGTATTTGTAGTTCTGTTCTTTGTCTTCTTCTTCATAAAGATAAGAGTATATGTTCTTTGTCCTAACTAGTTTCACGTTAATGATTGGTGCAGTGATGCGACAGGACTTGATCCATTTGGAAGCGACAGAGGTTGCACGCGCAGATGGATTCCCTCACAAGTAAATCCTCTCTCAACTTCCTCCTGCTTCATAGCTAGCCGCATCACTTCTCCTAACTTTGCTAAAGCTAAATATTTTTTGAGGACTTTTACGGTGCAATTTACTAGTCAAATATGCTAGAAGTATTAGATGATATCCACCGTTGATTATAGGGTTATTCTGGGCAACTCATCTTTAGGTATTTCTATTTTGATTTTATTTTTGTAAGGATAATTTGGTCCACGGTTAGAGGTAATCCGAATAACGCAAAGCCTCCGTAATAAGAGAAAAAAAAAGGCATACACACGGGACAGCGCCGCGTGCCCCTGCCGTCGCCGGCAGTCCCTTGTGCTGCAGTAGAAAAGAACATCACTTCTGCTACCTTTGCTAAAGCTAATTTTTTTTTTCAGACGAAGAGGTAGCTGATTCTGAGAGTCAAGTGACTCCCTTTGCTAAAGCTGGGTTTTTCAGCAAGATGTCATTTTGGTGGTTGAATCCTCTAATAAAGGTGGGCTACAAGAAACCCCTTGAAGACAAAGACATGCCACTTCTAGGCGCCACAGATCGAGCACATAACCAGTACTTGATGTTCATGGAGGAGCTGAACGGCAAGAAGCAGTCGCAGTCACATGCCACACCATCTTTCTTATGGACTATTGTTTCTTGTCACAAGCGTGCGATCCTAGTCTCGGGTTTCTTTTCTTTGCTCAAGGTTCTTGCCGTATCAACAGGCCCAATAATTCTCAAGGAATTCATCAATGTGTCACTTGGGAAAGGGACCTTCAAATACGAAGGCTGTGTGCTTGCTGGGTTAATGTTCATCTGCAAATGTTGTGAATCATTGTCACAGAGACAGTGGTATTTCCGCACTCGGAGAATAGGATTGCAGGTGAAGTCACTCCTGTCGGCAGCTATTTATAAGAAACAACAGAAGCTATCAAATGCAGCAAAAATGAAGCACTCTTCTGGAAATATTATGAACTATGTGACCGTCGATGCGCATCAGATTGGGGAATTCCCATACTGGTTCCATCAAACATGGTCAACAAGTGTTCAGCTTTGCATTGCTCTGGCAATTCTATACTATGCAGTTGGTGCTGCAATGATTTCATCTTTGGTTATCATCATTATGATCGTACTGTGTAACGTTCCATTTGCCAGACTGCAACACAAATTTAAGAGTAAACTTATGGAAGCACAAGATGCGAGATTGAAGGCCATGTGTGAGTCATTTGTTCATATGAAGGTGTTGAAACTTTATGCATGGGAATCTCACTTCAAGAAGGTCATTGAGGGGTTGAGAGAGGTTGAGTACAAGTGGTTGTCAGCATTCCAGTTTAGGAGGGCATACAACGCTTTCCTGTTCTGGTCTTTACCGACTTGGGTTTCGGCAGCGACCTTTCTGACATGCTATCTTCTGAAAATCCCTCTTGATGCTAGCAATGTCTTCACCTTTGTGGCAGCTCTAAGTCTTGTGCAAGAGCCAGTAAGGTTAATACCAGATGCTATTGGCTTTGTGATACAAGCTAAGGTTGCGTTCGCTCGGATATCGAACTTCCTTGATGCACCTGAGCTAAACGGACAGGTTAGGAAAAAATCCTACGTTGGCATTGATTACCCTGTACCTATAGCGATGATTTCGTGTAGCTTCTCGTGGGATGAGAATACATCAAACCCAACTCTAAAGAATATAAATCTGGTAGTCAAAGGTGGAGAAAAGATTGCGATTTGTGGAGAGGTGGGATCGGGAAAATCGACACTTTTGACTGCTGTACTCGGAGAGGTCCCCAAAACTGAAGGCATGGTATGATTTTTCACTAACATCATCTGTTAATGCAATAGCTGCCATATTAAGAATTTAGACATGATTAAAAGACATGAAATACATTATTCATCTGTTCGGTTTGCGAAGTTTTGTATGAAAATTATGCTTGACAATATTTGCTAACATGAACTACGTTATTCAATTCATGTTTCATAAAAGCTTTATAGCAAATTCCTGATTTTGCATAAAATTTTCAGATCCAAGTCTACGGGAAAGTAGCATATGTTTCTCAGAATGCATGGATCCAATCTGGGACTGTGCAAGACAATATTCTCTTTGGATCGTCGATGGACGGGGAAAGATACCACAACACACTCGTGAGGTGCTCGTTGGTCAAGGACATTGAAATGTTGCCATATGGAGATTGTACTCAAATTGGGGAGAGAGGAGTACATCTTAGTGGTGGTCAGAAGCAGCGAGTCCAGCTTGCTCGTGCACTATACCAAAATGCAGATATCTATCTTCTTGATGACCCTTTCAGTGCTGTTGATGCACATACAGCCACAAGTCTCTTCAATGTAAGGATCATATCAGCATATGCATGTTGTGTTACTTTTGATTATGACATTTTTACAAAGCTCTTTGTAACAGGAATATGTCATGAGTGCTCTATCGGACAAGACTGTCCTTTTGGTGACGCACCAAGTGGATTTTTTACCCGTATTTGACTCCATTTTGGTACCTGTCACCCCTTCGAAAATGTCACCATATGATGATATTTGTGTCTCTATGATGTATTTTGATCTGTAATTATTTTACATATTTTTTGATGTCATCTAAAACTAGTGATGATTTTTGGCAGTTCATGTCAGATGGAGAGATTATTCGGTCTGCGCCTTATCAAGATCTATTGACAGATTGTGAAAAATTTATAGGCCTTGTAAATTCCCATAAGGATACTATTGGTGCTGCAGATCTTAATAAAAACATACCTCCGCAAAGATCTAAGGAAGTGTCAAAAAAGGTGACAGATGATATTCATGGAAGCAGAAATACAGAGTCTGTGAAGCCATCACAGGAAAACCAACTGATCAAGGAAGAGGAAAGAGAAACAGGGGATGCAGGTTTCAAGCCTTATATGATTTACCTGCGCCAGAACAAAGGCTTCCTCTATTTCTCTTTGTGTATGTTTTTTCACATAATTTTCATAGCTGGGCAAATATCACAGAACTCATGGATGGCTGCTAATGTCCAAAATCCTCATGTTAGCACGCTGAAGTTAGTTTATGTGTACATTATTATCGGAGTTTGCACGATATTCTTCTTGCTATCAAGATTTTTACTAGTCGTTGTTCTTGGGATCCAGTCATCAAGATCCTTATTTTCCCATCTACTCAATTCATTGTTCCGTGCACCAATGTCCTTTTTCGATTCTACACCTCTAGGAAGGGTTTTCAGCCGGGTAAGAGTTCTTAAATGAATGGTAAAACAAGTTTCAATTATGTTTTACACCAAGATCAACTCGTTCCCTTTTTCTTCTAATGCAGGTTTCTTCAGATTTGAGCCTTGTTGACCTTGATGTTCCATTTTCATTTGTGTTTAGCCTTGGTGCCATCTTTAATGCATATAGCAATTTAGGTGTATTGGTTGTTATTACATGGCAAGTTCTGTTTGTATCCGTGCCAATGATAGTTTTGGCAATTTGGTTGCAGGTAATTGGTATGATTTTGTTTCTTTACGGCTAAGCTTCATGTCTATGTATCCGTGCCAATGATATTTTTGCATTTATTGTTCTCATTAACTGAAACCTGTTATGTTTGGTCATGCAGAGGTACTATCTAGCCTCAGCCAAGGAATTGATGCGGATCAATGGTACTACCAAGTCTGCTGTGGCAAATCACTTAGGTGAATCGATTTCAGGGGCTATAACAATAAGGGCCTTCGAGGAAGAAGATCGTTTCTTTTCTACAAATTTGGATCTTGTCGACAAGAATGCCAGTCCATATTTCTATAATTTTGCAGCAACTGAATGGTTGATTCAACGTCTGGAGATAATGAGTGCCGCAGTTCTTTCTTTTTCTGCCTTTGTCATGGCCCTTCTTCCTCAAGGAACTTTTAGCCCTGGTAAGCAATTATATCACCACCACGTTGCTTCAAATATTTGGACAAAGTTGAGTAGCATCTGATTTGCGATAAATATTATGCATTGCCATGTAAATGTTTCTACCTTTTCATTGGCTTTCTGACACGCTTTTGTAATGAGAACTTACTTGATACTCACCATAAATAGGTCATGTGTTAACATGACATGACTGTCCGACAAAATCATTTGAATGGTACGTTTTATATGTATATATGGTTGTAGAAAACTATAAGAGAGTTATAGTATGCAAATGATATTGATGAAAATTTAATGATAGTATTTTGACCTAGCAGTCAAAATACTTTCTTTTTTTTAGAGAAAAGGCATCGGCTGAGCCCGAGAAAAGTATATTTGCTGCATTCTGCTGGGCAGAATATGGTGAATATAGAACACTGTACATCTCTCAAACCACCACTTGTTCTAATGATTTTATGTATATATGATAATGCAGTTCAACTCCTAGTGCTCATGTGCCGAAGTTAACTAAATCAAGTATTTGGTACTATACAGTTATACAATTATGAATATTAACATTACAAATAGTAGAATTAATTCCTTGCTTTTGTACCGGCACAGGTTTTGTGGGAATGGCATTGTCCTATGGTCTTTCCCTAAATATTTCGTTCGTTTTCTCTATTCAATTCCAATGCAACCTTGCGAATCAAATAATCTCGGTCGAACGGGTGAACCAGTACATGGACATACAAAGTGAAGCAGCAGAAGTTGTTGAAGAAAATCGACCGTTACCGGATTGGCCCCAAAATGGCAATGTGGAGATTAGGGATTTGAAGGTAATCAGATATAAATATTTACACATACATCTTACAAGGTAAAACAATCCTGTTAACACTTTTAAAAAATGTATGCAATTGATTTTCATTCAACAGATCAGGTATAGGATAGATTCTCCCCTTGTACTACATGGGATCACTTGCAAGTTTGAAGGTGGAGATAAGATTGGTATAGTTGGTCGAACAGGATGCGGCAAGACAACATTAATTGGTGCATTGTTTCGTCTTGTTGAACCTGCCGAAGGGAAAATAATTATAGACTCTGTGGACATCAGTACAATAGGCTTGCATGACCTGCGGTCGCGTTTGGGTATCATTCCACAAGATCCAACACTTTTTCAGGGTACAATAAGATACAATCTAGACCCTCTTGGGCAGTTCTTAGATGAACAAATATGGGAGGTAAGATTCTACACATCTAACGATGTTGCTTTTTGTCATCTTGCCCAATGATCAGATAATATTATGCTGACAAGGTATCACACCAAAAGAACCTGATGTAATGTCGCAATTCAGATCACTTACTTGGTGTTTAATCATGATGCAGTCCTCTTTTAGTACTGTCGCAATTCAGATCACTTACTTCGATATATACCTCACAGATTCAGAAAGTCGAGGACATTAAAAAAATTGGGCAGATAAATTGAATTAGAGGAATCTGAAATGACAAGTAGCCTCTCTCATAGAAAAACTAGATTGCCTAGGAGGAACTAGACAACTCTTCACTGATTGAAAAAATAGGCACCCAAAAAGGTGATGGCCACATGTTTTGAAGCTAAGCTAGGTTTAGTGCCCCCCCCCCCCCTTTCTGAGTTTATGTCATATATACATTTCAAAAGGAATCACTAAAGTAGTTACTCTATTTGTTAATTATGCTGCAGGTTCTTGACAAATGTCAACTTATTGAAGCTGTCCGGGAGAAGGAACAGGGATTGGATTCACATGGTAGGAAACTTCACTTCATCTATTTTTTGGTTTATGTGGTTCATTTTTTAAAGTAATGAATTGGCTAAACAGAAAACTCTGCCCTAATTAATTATTTCAGAAATTGAAAATAGGTGTGAAAATACATGTGAGATGTGACAATAAATATGTCAAAATGTTAGTAGTCCTAGACATATTAGCTATATCCTTTTGCTAGCAAGATGTTTGGAACTATCTCATTCATAGTATTGATCAAGATCTTGTCTTAATAGTTGTGGAAGACGGGTCGAACTGGAGTATGGGTCAAAGGCAGCTCTTCTGTCTGGGACGCGCACTTTTGAGAAGATGCTGCATCTTAGTTCTTGATGAAGCAACAGCCTCTATAGACAATGCCACAGATGCTGTCCTTCAGAAAACAATCCGGACAGAATTCAAACATTGCACCGTTATTACAGTTGCACACCGTATACCAACAGTTATGGACTGTGATATGGTACTTGCAATGAGTGATGGTATGTTTGTCTTATTTCTAACTTAATATAGTAACCTGATTATAGAACTCGCCACCTTATTGATCTGAAGCAACTAATATGGAGTATACTTGAAGCCACATGTATTGTGTGCCTTTCGCATACTAATGAACCATATATGAACACTTCCAGGGAAAGTAGTGGAGTTTGAGAAACCTACAAAGCTCATGGAAACTGAAGGATCTCTCTTCCAGGAGCTGGTCAAGGAGTATTGGTCATACACATCGAACACGAATATTTAGAAGAGACTGTCCAATGTCGGTTGTTTACTTGCTGCAGCTTTCAAAGAGATAAAAGATAAATCAGCTTTAGAAAATGTGATACGCTTGAAGATATACAATAATCTATGCTACCTCAGATGTATTAATCTATTTTTGAATCTGAAGAAAAGACAGTACTATCTATATGTTATTGTCTCGAGATTTCTTTTGCCGTCTACTGCTAGCAGAAATTCTATGCAATTCTATGCATGCAGAATTGCTGAAGCTGAAGAGAGTAAATCCCTGAAGATTTCCTTGCTCCAGTAATCAGATATAGAAGGCCAGATCGGAGGGGCTTCAAATCCGCAATCTCTGCTTGAAATACGACTTGAGCATATGTGTTTGCTGACCTTTTGCCAATTATGCATTCATTTACGGTAGCTTGATAAGTTTATGCCGAATGCATTGACTTTATGAATGAGGTTTCAGACCATTCAATGTAAAGATACGCGATTGGGTTTTATATCTCTCCTAGGAAAAGTGGCTTGCTTTTTTCGTTTAAGAACTGCCTACCGTAGTGTTTGTATTTGCTTGTATTCAATGTAAAGAGATGCAACCAAGCACATAGTATTTTTATCCGTGTGAGATATAAACTGGGGAGGAAAGCAGTGTGTTTCCCTT
>NW_025229832.1:17511-18637 GCF_018294505.1 Triticum aestivum | reverse complement strand
CGCCACTCAGTCGCTGACGTCAAAAGAGCTTCGGCTGATACCACGACGTCGGGATACCCATAACTACTCCCACGTAGATGGTTAGTGCGTATAGACCAAATGGCCAGACTCAGATCAAATACCAAGATCTCGTTAAGCGTGTTAAGTATCCGCGAACGCCGACCAGGGCCAGGCCCACCTCTTACCTAGGCGGTCTCAACCTGCCCTGTCGCTCCGCCACAAAGATCCACTTGCGGGTACTCCTACGAGCCGACCCGACTTTAGTCATCACATGTGTCATGTATATAGTATATAAGTATATGCCCGTGATCACCGCCCAGGTGATCACGGCCCGATAGTATAGCACAGCAGACAGACAAGAATGTAGGGCCACTGATGGAAATCTAGCATCCTAGACTAAGCATGTAGGATTGCAGGTAAAGGTATCAACAGTAGTAGCAAGGATAGGCTATGCATCAGAATAGGATATCGAAAAGCAGTAACATACTACACTACTCTAATGCAAGCAGTAGAGATTAGAGTAGGCGATATCTGGTGATCAAAGGGGGGCTTGCCTGGTTGCTCTGGCAAGTAGGAGGGGTCGTCGACTCCGTAGTCGAACTGGGCAGCAGCAGTGTCGGTCTCGTAGTCTACCGGAGAGAAGAGGGGGAAGAAACAGTAAATACAATGCAAACATAAGCAAGACGATGGGTGACAAGACAATGAGCGGTGCTAGGGGTGCCCTAACGCGACAGTAGGTGGTACTGGTGAAGGGGGGGGACATCCGGGAGGTATTCCCGATGTTTCACGTTTTCGGACAGACGGACCGGAGGGGGAAAGTTGCTAGTTCGATAGGTTAGGGAGGTGTGGTGGACGAACGGACCGCGTATTCGGATTCGTCTCGTCGTTCTAAGCAACTTTCATATAGAAAACATTTTAATCCGAGTTACGGATTAAAAGATATGATTTTCTAAAGGTTTTATTAATTTCTGGAATTTAATTAATTATTTAATTTAATTCGAAATTTGGATTAATGACATCAGCATGATGTCATGCTGACATCAGCAGTCAACAGGGGTTGACTAAGTCAAACTGACATGTGGGTCCAGTGGGACCCACCTGTCATTCACTATTTAGATTAATTAGG
>NW_025229832.1:7213-17501 GCF_018294505.1 Triticum aestivum | reverse complement strand
TTTTTTTTGTTCTGTTTTCTGTTTTGTTTTGCCTTTTCTTTTATTTGTTTATTTCCTTTTCTGTTTTATTTCATTTAAAGCATTTAGGCATTTTATAAAAATGTGATTTCTCCACCATAATTACTAGTGTATTATTTAGAACCCACTGAACATTTTTGTTTGAATTTTTGAAAACTTTTATTTTCCACTTTTAAATTTAATTGAAGTTTGAACTAGGAGTTTGACAAGGTTGTGGTTCAAATGTGATCAAGCCCTGTTTAGCAACATGATTAGCTTAATCACAGGGGGTTACTATAGCATGATTCTCAGAGTGTTACATGGATCAAGCAAAGAAAGGGTTCTTGCCTATGTTACAAGGTGTGAAGTTCAGTCAGACTCAATGCCCGACCACTGCAGAAGATAGAGAGAAAATGAAGGTCATTCCCTATGCTTTAGCCATAGGTTCTATCATGTATGCAATGCTGTGTACCAGACCTGATGTGTGCCTTGCTATTGTTTATCAGGGAGGTACCAAAGTAATCCAGGAGTGGATCACTGGACAACGGTCAAGAACATCCTGAAATACCTGAAAAGGAACAAGGATATGTTTCTCATTTATGGAGGTGAAAAAGAGCTCGTCGTAAACGGTTACATCGATGCAAGCTTTGACATTGATCCGGATGACTCTAAGTCACAAACCGGATACGTATTTTTTTTGAATGGTGGAGCTGTCAGTTGGTGCAGTTCCAAGCAAAGTGTCGTGGCGGGACCTACGTGTGAAGTGGAGTACATAGCTTCTTCAGAAGCGGCAAATGAAGGAGTCTGGATGAAGGAGTTCATATCCAATCTTGGTGTCATATCTAGTGCATCGGGTCCAATGAAAATCTTTTGTGACAATACTGGTGCAATTGCCTTGGCAAAGGAATACAGATTTCACAAGAGAACCAAGCACATCAAGAGACGCTTCAATTCCATCCGTGACCAAGTCAAGGAGGGAGACATAGAGATTTGCAAGATACATACAGATCTGAATGTTGCAGACCCGTTGACTAAGCCTCTCCCACGAGCAAAACATTATCAGCACCAAGACTCCATGGGTTTTAGAATCATTACAATGTAATCTAGATTATTAACTCTAGTGCAAGTGGGAGAGTGAAGGAAATATGCCCTAGAGGCAATAATAAAGTTGTTATTTATATTTCCTTATATCATGATAAATGTTTATTATTCATGCTAGAATTGTATTAACCGGAAACTTAGTACATGTGTGAATACATAGACAAACAGAGTGTCACTAGTATGCCTCTACTTGACTAGCTCGTTAATCAAAGATGGTTAAGTTTCCTAGCAATGGACAAGACTTGTCATTTGATGAACGGGATCACATCATTAGAGAATGATGTGATTGACTTGACTCATCCGTTAGCTTAGCACGATGTTTGTTTAGTTTGTTGCTATTGCTTTCTTCATAACTTATACATGTTCCTATGACTATGAGATTATGCAACTCCCGAATACCGGAGGAACACTTAGTGTGCTATCAAACGTCACAACGTAACTGGGTGATTATAAAGATGCTCTACAGGTCTCTCCGATGGTGTTTGTTGAGTTGGCATAGATCGAGATTAGGATTTCTCACTCCAATTGTCGGAGAGGTATCTCCGGGCCCTCTCGGTAATGCACATCACTATAAGCCTTGCAAGCAATGTGACGAATGAGTTTGTTGCGGGATGATGCATTACGGAACGAGCAAAGAGACTTGCTAGTAACGAGATTGAACTAGGTATTGAGATACCGACGATCGAATCTCGGGCAAGTAACATAACGATGGCAAAGGGAACAACGTATGTTGTTATGCGGTTTGACCGATAAAGATCTTCGTAGAATATGTAGGAACCAATATGAGCATCCAGTTTCCGCTATTGGTTATTGACCGGAGATGAGTCTCGTTCATGTCTACATAGTTCTAGAACCCGTACGGTCCGCATGCTTAACGTTCGATGACGATCGGTATTATGAGTTTATGTGTTTTGATGTACCGAAGGTAGTTCGGAGTCCCGGATGTGATCACGGACATGACAAGGAGTCTTGAAATGGTCGAGACATAAATATCGATATATTGGAAGGCTATGTTTAGACACCGGAATGGTTCCGGATGAGTTCGGGCATTTTCCGGAGTACCGGGAAGTTACCGGAACCCCCCGGGGAGTGTATGGGCCTTATTGGGCCTTAGTGGAAAAGAGGAGGCGGCCAAGGTGGGGGCGCGCCCCCCCCCAAGCCCATCAAATTGGGGTGGGGGGGCCTTTCCTTCTCCCACTCTCCTCCTTCCTTCCTCTCCTACTCCAACTAGGGAAGGGGGAATCCTACTGCCACCGGGAGTAGGACTCCCTTGCTGGGCGTGCCATGAGAGGGCTGACCCTCCCCCTCCTCCACTCCTTTATATACGGGGAGGGGGGCACCCCATAGACACACAAGTTGATTGTTTAGCCGTGTGCGGTGCCCCCCTCCACAGATTTTCACCTCGGTCATATCGTTGCAGTGCTTAGGCGAAGCCCTGCGTTGGTAGCTTCATCATCACCGTCATCACGCCGTCGTGCTGACGAAAATCTCCCTCGACGTCAGCTGGATCTAGAGTTCATGGGACGTAATTGAGCTGAACGCGTGCAAATCGCGGAGGTGCCGTACCTTCGGTACTAGGATCGGTCGGATCGTGAAGACGTACGACTACATCAACCGCGTTGTCATAACGCTTCTGCTTTCGGTCTACGAGGGTATGTAGAAAACACTCTCCCCTCTCGTTGCTATGCATCACCTAGATGGATCTTGCGTGTGCGTAGGAGAATTTTTGAAATTACTGCGCTCCCCAACAAAGAGTGAGAGTGGAGTGGAGAGGGGAGAGTGAGGGACAGCCGGTTGGAGAAGATAGGCTGGCTTTAACAGTAGCGCACGTTAGGACAAAGCGCTACTGCTAAAGTACATTAGCAGTAGTGCGCTTAAGGAAACGGTGCTACTACTATACCTAGTCTGGAGGCAACGCCGTGGCAATTGTAGTAGTAGTGTACTATTCGACTAACGCACTACTGCTACTTGGATATCAGTAGCGAGCTTTTCTAAAGCGCGCTACTGCTAAGTAGCAGTAGCGGGTTGTTTAAACCACGCTGCTGGTAAGATTCTGTGTATAAGGTTTTTCCTAGTAGTGTGAGGTTGGTCAAACGAGATATAACGCCCATGATCGAGACTAAGAGCATGCTTAGCTAAACTATGTGCTTCATAATTCACAACGTGACTTTTAAAAGTAAAATTACAAGTAAAAAACGACACTTGAAGTTTGATTTCATTGATGATAGCTCCATAGCTTCCCTTCGCGCCTTTGATGATGTCATTCACTGCTTGCTGGGAGTCGGAAACTATAACAAAATTCTATTGATGCAGGTCCATCGCTAGCGCCAGTGCCTCCTTGCATGTGATCACATCAAGAGTAGCTGGGTCATGTAATCCATCGACTACTAAGCTTGAACTCCCCAAATAGTTTCCTCCACTATCTCTGCACACTGCTACAGCCGGTCCATCTTAATTCCAATATTTTTTATCTACTTCAAAATATTTCTCCAAAAATCACTGTTCAATTTCGAGAACTTTTATTTCTGCACAAAAACAACACCATGATAGTTCTGCTGAAAACAACATCAGTCCGAGTTAGTTTCACTCAAATGATGCAAATTAGAAGAAAAAACAAGAGCAAAAGTGTTTGAAAAAGTAGATACGTTGGAGATGTATCAACTCCCCCAATATTAACTTATTGCTTGTCCTCAAACAATTCAGTTGACAAACTGAAAGTGATAATGAATTTTTTTACAAACTCATTTGCTCTTGTAGATGAACATAAACATACTAGTGATCATATTTCAACAAAAATCAGAGTAACCATCTATATGATAACAATTAGAAACCACATTTACTCATATCAATAACATAACCTACTAGTGAGCAATACTACTATATCCATTCTATGAGTTATCCCCAAAGCTATTACCACGAATAAGAAAACATATGGGAACACCAAAAAACGGCGGACAAACTAACAAACAGAGATAACTACCCCTGGATCATTGCAAGTGCTTGTTCATACTGGCCACACTTAGACACGACCATGGTGCCGAAAAAGGTCAAGTGTGAACGTTGGTATGGGCCGTGAGGGGAGAGTAGTGCGGAGCAACAACGCGATGTCAGCATCACTCCGTCGAGGCGCATCCCTTCGCGTCAAGTTTGCTGCACATATGGACTCGATACAAACGAGAAACTGGTTTGGTCTGAGCCTTCTTAGATGTAGGTCCTTATCACGCATGGATCCAAACCCGGGCCCTTCTCCTGACTTTGATGCCATCGGTGGGAGGCTGTTGCCATTGTCTCGCATGGGAGGTTGTTGTCAGCGTTGGCCAACCAACATGTATTGCTGCCAGAATTGGGTACACTATATTTTCATAATGTTTAATTATATAAAACATGAATATTTGGATTAAAAACATGAGAACTGAAACTGAAAATACATATGATTTATTGTATTTGATTATTGCGTAATATAAAAATTGTTGAATCTAAGTGGTATAATCATTTTGATATGGGATAATTGGTTTTATACCCTTAGTTGTGTCTCCCTCGTCAGGATTGCCCCTAGTTTCTGAAAACACGTGGTCTTCTCCAACCCACTTTAGCATCTTTTGCTTTTGCCCTTTGACCATTTGATCGTCACTTTGAAAACTAATTCATACTAAATAAGAGAAATGCAAATAATATATCAAAATATTTGGAAAAACATCACCTATATGTCAATGTCAATTGCATTCCTGACAAAAGTGTTGGTAAGTGCCCATCCGAGTTTTAGCTCTTATCACACCACCATGAACAGTAAAACCTAAAAAAACAAAAAAAAAATCAGAAAATAAGTTGGTGGCAAAGAATGACAATTGTTTTAAGTGGTTGCCAAGTTTCAACAGGGAATGACATTCGTGGAAGTCGTGGCAAAAAAAAAATTCTAGGTCAAACTTACCTTTTTTGTCACTTTCAGAAGTTATAGTTCCAAATTTTGAGAATTCTAGGCCAAACTTTCAGTACTTTGAACGTTCGGAAAATGTGAAAACCTTCAAAAGTTTCTCATTAAAAATTTAACAATTTTTAGAACTTTTCAAAGTTCAAAACTTTCATAGCATTCAAAAATAGAAAAAATTTGAACGTCCTAAAAAACCATCTTCTTGAAATTTTGGAACTTCATTTTTTTGGAATTTCCATGAAAGAAAAACAAAGTGAAAATTTGGGTCGCATGTGCACGCCCTACTAGGTGAGGGTAACACTTGTGTGTGTGTGTTTGGTGGCTTCATGTCCGTTGCATACATGAGTTCAGTGACTTCATGTCGTGTGTCCGCTACAAGCATGAGCTCTCCCTTGGAGCGTGTTGTCCAAATTAGATCTTGGATTACTTGTCTATCCGCATATCAAAAGACCGACATAAAATATTTTCTTTCTATCTTTTGAGTTCTTTTTTCTTGCAATTTTTTGGGCAGTTCTTCTGATACTAGAAGGGTTCGACGCGCTTTGCTACGCCATTGGTGTTGTTGGGTTTCTTAAAAAAAGATACTCTCTGTGTTTTAAAATATAAGGTGTATTACTTTTTAAAAAGTTGAACATTTTAAGTGTGGTCAAATTTTTAGAGAAATATATCAAAATTCATAATATCAAATAAGTATGATTAGATTCATAATGAAATGAATTTTCATACCTTCTCGTTTAATGTTGTGGATGTCAATATTTTTTGCTCTAAACTTGGTCAAAGCTAATGCCCCTTATATTTTGGAATTGATGGAATATTTAGTTTGGCGGGGGATGATGGAGTGTGTTTTATTTTTATTTAATAATGTTGTGATTTGGTGGGCTTTCCGCGGTGTGATTCTGTGTTATCCACTAGCTAACCTATATTTATGTGAGGAAATTTCCGCGCCGGTGGTGATAGAGGCAAAGGTCCTCATCAGGTGGTTTCATGTACTATATTGGGGCTACATTATCACATAGTGGCGCCTCTTTTTTCTAGATGGTGGGAGGGTGCACGGGGTTGATATGTTTTTATATGCAGGTTGCTGATGATTGATCTAAATAATCGTTGACCCTGTCAAAATTGTAAACCAAGTCTGAAATTGAATACCTCAATTAAATGAAAGAACTTCAAAATTAGGGAACATAGTGATTTAAGAATTGAATAGGAGAGCTCTCCGATAAATTGTTGACCCGGTCAAAATCGGTAGACCCAATTCAAAATGAAAGACCTCAATTAATTATGATGTCTTAAAATTAGAAAAGATAGTGTATAGTATTAAAGAATCGAATGAGATAGTTCTGAGAAATTGTTGACCTGGTCAAAATCGGATGACCCAATTCTAATTGCAGACCTTAATTGAATGTGGGCTCTATAAAATTAGGGAGTTTAGTGTTATAGATGATAATATTTTAAGGTAGCATATCCTACTGTTTTTGATAAAAAAATATGGCTCCTGTAATGAAGTAAAAGGACAAGAATATAGATAATGAAGATTTGTGTTGGGTCGTGAGAGGAAGAAGAACGTGCCTGAAAAAAGACGAAAAGGCGGGACATGGGAAGAACATTAAGAATGTGTGTTCGATTGAATCAGAAAATTTTATTTTCATAGAGATTCTTCCAAGTTCATACTATTACGTAGGCGAATGCATCTTTCGTACGAGGATCCATGCATGCGTTCAATGTTCATTATTCAAAATCCACTTCTTTTCCAAAAAGATTCGAAATCCACATATACATCATAGTGTAGCTAGCTGATAAACCAATACTCGATGCTGGATGGACTGATGTAGTACAAATGTTTATTTTCATATAGTACAAGCTTACAAATTTGTGGTATTACATAGGCAAATGGATCTTTTTTACAAGGATCCATGCTTTATTCAGAAAGTAAATCCGTATATACTGCATGGTGCTGATAAACTATAGTACTCGATGATGCATGGACCGACTGATGTACAGTAGTAGTGGTGTTTAAGAGCCGTCCATGGTCGGGTAGTAGGCGTAGGTGGCCATGCCGCAGTTGCCGCCGTTCCCGCGCGTGAGGCGCATGTAGCCCCCCTCGCCCCACCCCGTCCCTCACTGGTTCTTCACCATCCAGTACGCCTGCCCGCCGCTGTCCGTCCCGTAGCCCACCACCGTCACGCCGTGGTTCAGGTTCTGTCCACACGACGAGCTGCCGGTGTACACGCCCCTCATATAGTGCTGGAAGTCACGGTCAGCCTCCACGGGCACGGCCACCGGCAGTCTGGCCGCGAGCTCCTGCAAGGTGCCTTCGTCGCCGTGCAGTTCTACCATTCGGGGGGCGCCGATGGAGGCGGCCGAGTTTGGGCTGGCGCTGCTGCTGCGGCACGCGCCCTGCTGGCCGGTATACGCGTAGGATTCCTCTGGCTGAAGGCCGCCGCTCGAGGCGACGTAGCTTAGGGCGGCATTGATGTCGCCGCCGTTGCAGGAGTTGGCGCCGCCCGTGCAGTCCAGCACCTGCTGCTCTGACATGGAGATGAGGTTGCCAGTGGCTATCTTTACGAGCCCCTCCGTCGCCGCTACCGCCGCGAACGCCCAGCAACAACCTGTACGTGTATATTCATTTGGGAACTTTGGCTTATGCCACGGCGTTACATTAAATTAATATATGCATGCATGCATTGCAGGAGCTGTAGATTCTTACCGCATGAGCCTTGGTTCTTGACTTGGGTGACGGCACCCGCGGCCCTCCAGTCCACGCTGTCCGGCGTGGAGTCGAACTGAGCATTGGACATGTTCACCGCGGCCACCGGCGTGCTGTCCACGCCGTGCTGGTGGCGGTACCCGAGGTGCTTCTCCGCGAACTCTTCGCTGGTGAGGTCCGAGAACTGATTGAGGCCGAGCGTGTATGTCCGGTTGCCCGCTCGATTGACAGCCTCGACGTGCCGCGCGTTGGCCGCGAACACCTCCAGCCAGCGTAATTTCTCGGCAGCGTCCGTGTACTCGCGCCCGAACTTGGCCATCCACCGCTCGTGCCGGGCGGCCAGCGCGTCCCCTCGCGCCGCGGCAGCACTGACAAAGGCGGTGGCGGCCGCAAGCACGAGCAGAAGCGCAAACAGTGTGCCGTCGAGGCGGCGCGAGCTGTGAGTCGACGCCATTAAGCTAAGCTATATAATTAGTTGCTTGCTTCTTCTTGCAATGCAATGGTTTACGAGCTACTAAGCACGTAGCAACCATGCTGCCGGCGCTTCTATTTATAGGAGCGGGCATGGCGAGCAAGACGGGGCATACGAGCGGATTCCATACTTTTCGTCCATGGATCCGCGTTCAAACGCCGAAGTCGAACGTACGTATTGAATGGGAGTCCATGGATGTTTGTATCCGACGACGGTGGTTGTTCTCGTCACTCTGTATACTCTTCTCCTACTTCTCCAAGGTTTTTCTTGTTTGCCGGATGGTGCGGCAAAGTGCTCTATCCACACCGTCGCACACGCACAGAGCTGGAGTACGTTGCTGCCTAATCGAAATTGACCGGATCAGCGTGCAGTTTCGCATATAGTTTGGCCGATGTGTGGTTGGATTTCAAGTTTGGTTTACGCCATCTACAGCCGGACCTCTTAAACCCGCCTCATACGTCCGTGCGGGCCGCCTGTTCATTGTCCGGCCATGAAATTTTTAACCCACATGGACCCATCAAACGGCCCTTAAACGCCCGGGCTGACTGGCGCCCCCCATATCCAGCCCAAATACGGGGCGGATATGGGGCGCCCGGGCACGTCAGCCACGTCGGACCCGAAAGTCCGACCCCACCCCAAAGTGCACCAAATCCACCCCGAAGACCAGCCGGATCCATTTGCTATCTCCTCTCTTCTTCCTCCTCCGCACCGTCCGTCTTGCGCTCCGCCGCCACGGCCGCTCCGCAGCCATTCCCAGGCTCTTCGCCGCCAGCTCCGAAAGAACCCTCCCGTCCTCGCCGCGGGGGACGTCATTGCCGGCCCGGACACTACCGTGGTACGGTCGGCAACTCTCTGGCTCCGCCACTTTGCAACAATGCAGGAAGCGGCTAGGAAGGACGTGGAGAGGGCATTTGGTGTGCTTCAGCCTCGTTGGGGAATTGTGCGGAGCGCTGCAATGATGTGGGAATCAGAAACTTTGTGGCAGCTGATGATATGTTGTGTTATTATGCACAATATGATTGTCGAGGATGGGGGTGATGGTGTAACCCAAACCCATGATTTCGAAGCACCCGAATAACAAGTTGAAATCCCGGAAAATCAAGATATGGCTCAGCTTATGAACTTACTGCAGATGCAACAGAATCTTCGAGATTAGCAGGTGCACACGCAACTACTCAATGATCTTGTGGAGCACATGTGAATCCACAATGGCAACCAAGGAGGCAATGCTTGAGTTTGGCACCTAAAATAAATTTTATGTGAACGCTATCTATGCTTGATACCAACAATTAATTGCTATCTACGTGCGACATTGTATTGCATGATCGACGTGCATGTATTTGCATGATTGAGATTCCGGATTTGAGATATGTGGATATCCGGAAGGAAATATGAGGGCCAGTCTGGATGCGCCCGGTCACGTCCGCGGGCGTTTGAGGGGCCAAATTTGCCAAGTCCGGCTTTAGATGCCCTTATATTTTCATAGGAGAACGACAAAACACATAACTTCTCATTCTATTAAATAACTGTTCTAGATATTACATCAAATGTGCTATATATATAAAGCAAGAAAATTTGCACGGCTAACTCCTATAAATGCTACTCCATCTGTTCACTTTTGTAAGTCGTTTAGAACAGCTGAAATTAAACTATTTTAGTTGCTGTCTTAAATGTCTAAAAGGTCTTACAAAAATGAACAGAGGGAGTACATGTATTTTTATGACTAAGTTAACTTCATGCATTTTCCCGCGTGTCAGCCTTAATTATCTTCAGCGCGCATGCACAAAGACTAGAAGCTGTCGCGCGCTTTGCCGCGCCGTTCTTCAATTATAGGGACCACTTTTTTCGTGGATGTAAATTGAGATCAAAATCAATGTTTTGACCTTTTAAACAAAGTTTAGGATGATTTGACCTTCTTTTAAAAGAAAATCCTTATATGACCATTTTCTGGTGGTGCCAACATCCATGACGTTTGGGTTGCATGGAAAACAGCATGGTCCATGACGTTTTGATCCTAAAGTTTCTCCCATGTGGCTTGGCGTCTCTTCCAGAGGATGAAACACCACGAAGCATGGCATTTTGGCGT
>NW_025229832.1:0-1723 GCF_018294505.1 Triticum aestivum | reverse complement strand
CATGGACAAGAGTTATCATTTGATGAACGGTATTGACTTGACCCATCCGTTAGCTTAGCACGATGATCGTTTAGTTTGTTGCTATTGCATTCTTCATAACTTATACATGTTCCTATAACTATGAGATTACGCAACTCCCGAATACCGGAGGAACACTTAGTGTGCTATCAAACGTCACAACGTAACTGGGTGATTATAAAGATGCTCTACAGGTGTTTCCGATGGTGTTTATTGAGTTGGCATAGATCGAGATTAGGATTTGTCACTCCGATTGTCGGAGAGGTATCTCTGGGCCCTCTCGGTAATGCACATCACTATAAGCCTTGCAAGCAATGTGACTAATGCGTTAGTTGCGGGATGATGCATTACGGAACGAGTAAAAAGACTTGCCAGTAACGAGATTGAACTAGGTATTGAGATACCCACGATCGAATCTCGGGCAAGTAACATACCGATGACAAAGGGAACAACATATGTTGTTATGCGGTTTGACCGATAAAGATCTTCGTAGAATATATGTAGGAACCAATATGAGCATCCAGGTTCCGCTATTGGTTATTGACCGGAGATGAGTCTCGGTCATGTCTACATAGTTCTCGAACCCGCAGGGTCCGCACGCTTAACGTTAGATGACGATCAGTATTATGAGTTTATGTGTTTTGATGTATCGAAGGTAGTTCGGAGTCCCTGATGTGATCACGGACATGACGAGGAGTCTCGAAATGGTCGAGACATAAATATCGATATATTGGAAGGCTATGTTTGGACACCGGAATGGTTCCAGATGAGTTCGGGCATTTTCCGGAGTACCGGGAGGTTACCGGATCCCGCCGGGGAGTGTATGGGCCTTATTGGGCCTTAGTGGAAAAGAGGAGGAGGCGGCCAAGGTGGGGGCTGATACGTCTCCAACGTATCTATAATTTTTGATTGCTCCATGCTATATTATCTACTGTTTTGGACATTATTGGGCTTTATTATTCACTTTTATATTATTTTGGGACTAACCTATTAATCGGAGGCCCAGCCCAGAATTGCTATTTTTGCCTATTTTAGAGTTTCGCAGAAAAGGAATATCAGACGGAGTCCAAACGGAATGAAACCTTCGGGAACGTGATTTTCAGAACGAACAAGATCCAGGAGACTTGGACCCTACATCAAGAAATAAAGGAGGAGGCCACGAGGTAGGGGGCGCGCCTACCCCCCCAGGGCGCGCCCTCCACCCTCGTGGGACCCCTGTTGCTCCACGACGTACTCCTTCCTCCTATATATACCTACGTACCCCCAAACGATCAGATACGGAGCCAAAAACCTAATTCCACCGCCGCAACCTTCTGTACCCACGAGATCCCATCTTGGGGCCTGTCCCGGAGCTCCGCCGGAGGGGAAATCAATCACGGAGGGCTTCTACATCATCACCATAGCCCCTCCGATGAAGTGTGAGTAGTTTACCTCAGACCTTCGGGTCCATAGCTATTAGCTAGATGGCTTCTTCTCTCTTTTTGGATCTCAATACAATGTTCTCCCCCTCTCTCGTGGAGATCTATTCGATGTAATCTTCTTTTGCGGTGTGTTTGTTGAGACCGATGAATTGTGGGTTTATGGTCAAGTTTATCTATGAACAATATTTGAATCTTCTCTGAATTCTCTCATGTATGATTGGTTATCTTTGCAAGTCTCTTCGAATTATCAGTTTGGTTTGGCCTACTAGATTTATCTTTCTTGC
>NW_025229831.1:17913-18645 GCF_018294505.1 Triticum aestivum | reverse complement strand
TTTTCAGAGTTCATTTGAAATGCTTTTCAATTTTAGGGTCTTATAGATCAAAATGATTAGTAAATGCATGAAAAATAGCAAATGAAGTCAGAAAGGATTGAAAAATGATGATGTGGCTTTGAATGGTGCATTTTGAACACACAAAAAGTCAGGAGTTCAAATAAGTTTTAAAAAATGAAATCCTTTTGTAACAGACGAGTTTCCGTGTGAAATCCTGATACTTTGAAAGAGATTTTCCGTTTTGTACACGAAGTGCATCCAGTTTTTGCCGTAACCCTCTCAACTTTCTTGCACATGCTATGTGGATGAAATGATGATACCATGCCAACTTTCAACCTTTTCAGAGTTCATTTGAAATGCTTTTCAATTTTAGGGTCTTATAGCTCAAAATAATAAGTAAATGCATGAAAAATAACAAATGAAGTCAGAAAGGATTGAAAAATGATGATGTGGCTTTGAATGGTGAATTTTGAATACACAAAAAGTCAGGAGTTCAAATAAGTTTTAAAAAATGAAATCCCTTTTTAACAGACGAGTTTCCGTATGAAATCCTGATACTTCGAAAGAGATTGTCCGTTTTGTACACGAAGTGCATCTAGTTTTTGACGTAACCCTCTCAACTTTCTTGCACATGCTATGTGGATGAAATGATGATACCATGCCAACTTTCAACCTTTTCAGAGTTCATTTGAAATGCTTTTCAATTTTAGGGTCTTATAGATCAAAATGATT
>NW_025229831.1:17002-17903 GCF_018294505.1 Triticum aestivum | reverse complement strand
GAAGTGCATCCAGTTTTTGCCGTAACCCTCTAAACTTTCTTGCACATGCTATGTGGATGAAATGATGATACCATGCCAACTTTCAACCTTTTCAGAGTTCATTCGAAATGCTTTTCAATTTTAGGGTCTTATAGATCAAAATAATTAGTAAATGCATGAAAAATAACAAATGAAGTCAGAAAGGATTGAAAAATGATGATGTGGATTTGAATGGTGCATTTTGAACACACAAAAAGTCAGGAGTTCAAATAAGTTTAAAAAAATGAAATCCCTTTGTAACAGACGAGTTTCCGTATGAAATCCTGATACTTTGAAAGAGATTGTCCGTTTAGTACACGAAGTGCATCCAGTTTTTGCCGTAACCCTCTCAACTTTCTTGCACATGCTATGTGGATCAAATGATGATACCATGCCAACTTTCAACCTTTTCAAAGTTCATTTGAAATGCTTTTCAATTTTAGGGTCTTATAGATCAAAATGATTAGTAAATGCATGAAAAATAACAAATGAAGTCAGAAAGGATTGAAAAATGATGATGTGGCTTTGAATGGTGCATTTTCAACACACAAAAAGTCAGGAGTTCAATTAAGTTTTAAAAAACGAAACCCCTTTGTAACACACGAGTTTCCGTATGATGTCCTGATACTTCGAAAGAGATTGTCCGTTTTGTGCACGAAGTGCATCCAGTTTTTGACGTAACCCTCTCAACTTTCTTGCACATGCTATGTGGAAGAAATGATGATACCATGCCAACTTTCAACCTTTTCAGAGTTCATTTGAAATGCTTTTCAATTTTAGGGTCTTATAGCTCAAAATAATAAGTAAATGCATGAAAAATAACAAATGAAGTCAGAAAGGATTGAAAAATGATGATGTGGCTTTGAATGGTGCATTTTCAACA
>NW_025229831.1:16180-16992 GCF_018294505.1 Triticum aestivum | reverse complement strand
GAGATTGTCCGTTTTGTACACGAAGTGCATCCAGTTTTTGCCGTAACCCTCTCAACTTTCTTGCACATGCTATGTGGATGAAATTATGATACCATGCCAACTTTCAACCTTTTCAGAGTTCATTTGAAATGCTTTTCAATTTTATGGTCTTATAGCTCAAAGTAATTAGTAAATGCATGAAAAATAACAAATGAAGTCAGAAAGGATTGAAAAATGATGATGTGGCTTTGAATGGTGCATTTTGAACACACAAAAAGTCAGGAGTTCAAATAAGTTTTAAAAAATGAAATCCCTTTGTAACAGACGAGTTTCCGTATGAAATCCTGATACTTTGAAAGAGATTGTCCGTTTTGTACACGAAGTGCATCCAGTTTTTACCGTAACCCTCTCAAATTTATGGTCTTATAGCTTAAAATAGTTAGTAAATGCATGAAAAATAACAAATGAAGTCAGAAAGGATTGAAAAATGATCATGTGGCTTTGAATGGTGCATTTTGAACACACAAAAAGTCAAGAGTTCAAATAAGTTTTAAAAAATGAAATCCCTTTGTAACAGACGAGTTTCTGTATGAAATCCTGATACTTTGAAAGAGATTGTCCGTTTTGTACACGAAGTGCATCCAGTTTTTACCGTAACCCTCTCAAATTTCTTGCACATGCTATGTGGATGAAATGATGATACCATGCCAACTTTCAAACTTTTCAGAGTTCATTTGAAATGCTTTTCAATTTTATGGTCTTATAGCTCAAAGTAATTAGCAAATGCACGAAAAATAACAAATAAAGTCGGAAAGGATTGAAAAATGATGATG
>NW_025229831.1:15511-15890 GCF_018294505.1 Triticum aestivum | reverse complement strand
TGTACATGAAGTGCATCCAGTTTTTGCTGTAACCCTCTCAAATTTCTTGCACATGCTATGTGGATGAAATGATGATACCATGCCAACTTTCAACCTTTTCAGAGTTCATTTGAAATGCTTTTCAATTTTATGGTCTTCTAGCTCAAAATAATTAGTAAATACATGAAAAATAACAAATGAAGTCAGAAAGGATTGAAAAATGATGATGTGGCTTTGAATGGTGCATTTTTAACACACAAAAAGTCAGGAGTTCAAATAAGTTTAAAAAAATGAAATCCCTTTGTAACAGACGAGTTTCCGTATGAAATCCTGATACTTTGAAAGAGATTGTCCGTTTTGTACACGCAGTGCATCCAGTTTTTGCCGCAACCCTCTTAAC
>NW_025229831.1:10593-11216 GCF_018294505.1 Triticum aestivum | reverse complement strand
ATACCACGCCAACTTTCAACCTTTTCAGAGTTCATTTGAAATGCTTTTCAATTTTATGGTCTTCTAGCTCAAAATAATTAGTAAATGCATGAAAAATAACAAATGAAGTCAGAAAGGATTGAAAAATGATGATGTGGCTTTGAATGGTGCATTTTGAACACACAAAAAGTCAGGAGTTCAAATAAGTTTTAAAAAATGAAATCCCTTTGTAACATACGAGTTTCCGTATGAAATCCTGATACTTTGAAAGACATTGTCCGTTTTGTACACGAAGTGCATCCAGTTTTTGCCGTAACCCTCTCAACTTTCTTGCACATGCTATGTGGATGAAATGGTGATTCCATGCCAACTTTCAACCTTTTCGGAGTTCATTTGAAATGCTTTTCAATTTCATGGTCTTATAGCTCAAAGTAATTAGTTAATGCATGAAAAATAACAAATGAAGTCAGAAAGGATTGAAAAATGATGATGTGGCTTTGAATGGTGCATTTTGAACACACAAAAAGTCAGGAGTTCAAATAAGTTTTAAAAAATGAAATCCCTTTGTAACAGACGAGTTTCCGTATGAAATCCTGATACTTTGAAAGAGATTGTCCGTTTTGTACACGAAGTGCATCCAGTTT
>NW_025229831.1:9444-10583 GCF_018294505.1 Triticum aestivum | reverse complement strand
AGGAGTTCAAATAAGTTTTAAAAAATGAAATCCCTTTGTAACAGACGAGTTTCCGTATGAAATCCTGATACTTTTAAAGACATTGTCCGTTTTGTACACGAAGTGCATCCAGTTTTTGCCGTAACCCTCTCAACTTTCTTGCACATGCTATGTGGATGAAATGATGATACCATGCCAACTTTCAACCTTTTCAGAGTTCATTTGAAATGCTTTTCAATTTCATGGTCTTATAGCTCAAAGTAATTAGTAAATGCATGAAATATAACAAATGAAGTCAGAAAGGATTGAAAAATGATGATGTGGCTTTGAATGGTGCATTTTGAACACACAAAAAGTCAGGAGTTCAAATAAGTTTTAAAAAATGAAATCCCTTTGTAACAGACGAGTTTCCGTATGAAATCCTGATACTTTGAAAGACATTGTTCGTTTTGTACACGAAGTGCATCCAGTTTTTGCCGTAACCCTCTCAACTTTCTTGCACATGCTATGTGGATGAAATGATGATACCATGCCAACTTTCAACCTTTTCAGAGTTCATTTGAAATGCTTTTCAATTTCATGGTCTTATAGCTCAAAGTAATTAGTAAATGCATGAAAAATAACAAATGAAGTCAGAAAGGATTGAAAAATGATGATGTGGCTTTCAATGGTGCATTTTGAACACACAAAAAGTCAGGAGTTCAAATAAGTTTTAAAAAATGAAATCCCTTTGTAACAGACGAGTTTCCGTATGAAATCCTGATACTTTGAAAGAGATTGTCCGTCTTGTACACGAAGTGCATCCAGTTTTTGCCGTAACCCTCTCAAATTTCTTGCACATGCTATGTGGATGAAATGATGATACCATGCCAACTTTCAACCTTTTCACAGTTCATTTGAAATGCTTTTCAATTTTATGGTCTTATAGCTCAAAGTAATTAGCAAATGCATGAAAAATAACAAATGAAGTCAGAAAGGATTGAAAAATGATGATGTGGCTTTGAATGGTGCATTTTAAACACACAAGAAGTCAGGAGTTCAAATAAGTTTTAAAAAATGAAATCCTTTTGTAACAGACGAGTTTCCGTATGAAATCCTAATACTTTGAAAGAGATTGTCCGTTTTGTACACGAAGTGCATCCAGTTTTTGCCGTAACCCT
>NW_025229831.1:9241-9434 GCF_018294505.1 Triticum aestivum | reverse complement strand
AATTTTATGGTCTTATAGCTCAAAATAATTAGTAAATGCATGAAAAATAACAAATGAAGTCAGAAAGGATTGAAAAATGATGATGTGGCTTTGAATGGCGCATTTTGAACACACAAAAAGTCAGGAGTTCAAATAAGTTTTAAAAAATGAAATCCCTTTGTAACAGACGAGTTTCCGTATGAAATCCTGATAC
>NW_025229831.1:8235-9231 GCF_018294505.1 Triticum aestivum | reverse complement strand
AGTTCATTTGAAATGCTTTTCAATTTTATGGTCTTATAGCTCAAAGTAATTAGCAAATGCATGAAAAATAACAAATGAAGTCAGAAAGGATTGAAAAATGATGATGTGGCTTTGAATGGTGCATTTTAAACACACAAGAAGTCAGGAGTTCAAATAAGTTTTAAAAAATGAAATCCTTTTGTAACAGACGAGTTTCCGTATGAAATCCTAATACTTTGAAAGAGATTGTCCGTTTTGTACACGAAGTGCATCCAGTTTTTGCCGTAACCCTTTCAACTTTCTTGCACATGCTATGTGGATGAAATGATGATACCATGCCAACTTTCAACCTTTTCAGAGTTCATTTGAAATGCTTTTCAATTTTATGGTCTTCTAGCTCAAAATAATTAGTAAATGCATGAAAAATAACAAATGAAGTCAGAAAGGATTGAAAAATGATGATGTGGATTTCAATGGTGCATTTTGAACACAAAAAAAGTCAGGAGTTCAAATAAGTTTTAAAAAATGAAATCCCTTTGTAACAGACGAGTTTCCGTATGAAATCCTGATACTTTGAAAGAGATTGTCCGTTTTGTACACGAAGTGCATCCAGTTTTTGCCGTAACCCTCTCAAATTTCTTGCACATGCTATGTGGATGAAATGATGATACCATGCCAACTTTCAACCTTTTCACAGTTCATTTGAAATGCTCTTCAATTTTATGGTCTTATAGCTCAAAGTAATTAGCAAATGCATGAAAAATAACAAATAAAGTCAGAAAGGATTGAAAAATGATGATGTGGCTTTGAATGGTGCATTTTGAATACACTAGAAGTCAGGAGTTCAAATAAGTTTTAAAAAATGAAATCCTTTTGTAACAGACGAGTTTCCGTATGAAATCCTGATACTTTGAAAGAGATTGTCCGTTTTGTACACGAAGTGCATCCAGTTTTTGCCGTAACCCTCTCAACTTTCTTGCACATGCTATGTGGATGAAATGATGATACCATGCCAAC
>NW_025229831.1:0-2068 GCF_018294505.1 Triticum aestivum | reverse complement strand
CATGAAAAATAACAAATGAAGTCAGAAAGGATTGAAAAATGATGGTGTGGCTTTGAATGGTGCATTTTGAACACACAAAAAGTCAGGAGTTCAAATAAGTTTAAAAAAATGAAATCCCTTTGTAACAGACGAGTTTCCGTATGAAATCCTGATACTTTGAAAGAGATCATCCGTTTTGCACACGAAGTGCATCCAGTTTTTGCCGTAACCCTCTCAACTTTCTTGCACATGCTATGTGGATGAAATGATGATACCATGCCAACTTTCATCCTTTTCAGAGTTCATTTGAAATGCTTTTCAATTTCATGGTCTTATAGCTCAAAATAATTAGTACATACATGAAAAATAACAAATGAAGTCAGAAAAGGATTGAAAAATGATGATGTGGCTTTGAATGGTGCATTTTGAACACACAAAAATTCAGGAGTTCAAATAACTTTAAAAAAATGAAATCCCTTTGTAACAGACGAGTTTCCGTATGAAATCCCGATACTTTGAAAGAGATTGTCCGTTTTGTACACGAAGTGCATCCAGTTTTTGCCGTAACCCTCTTAACTTTCTTGCACATGCTATGTGGATGAAATGATGATACCATGCCAACTTTCAAACTTTTCAGAGTTCACTTGAAATGCTTTTCAATTCTATGATCTTATAGCTCAAAATAATTAGTAAATGCATGAAAAATAACAAATGAAGTCAGAAAGGATTGAAAAATGATGGTGTGGCTTTGAATGGTGCATTTTGAACACACAAAAAGTCAGGAGTTCAAATAAGTTTAAAAAAATGAAATCCCTTTGTAAAAGACGAGTTTCCGTACGAAATCCTGATACTTTGAAAGAGATTGTCCGTTTTGTACACGAAGTGCATCCAGTTTTTACCGTAACCCTCTCAAATTTCTTGCACATGCTATGTGGATGAAATGATGATACCATGCCAACTTTCAACCTTTTCAGAGTTCATTTGAAATGCTTTTCAATTTTAGGGTCTTATAGGTGAAAATAATTAGTAAATGCATGAAAAATAACAAATGAAGTGAGAAAGGACTGAAAAATGATGGTGTGGCTGTGAATGGTGCATTTTGAAGACACAAAAAGTCAGGAGTTCAAATAAGTTTAAAAAAATGAAATCCCTTTGTAACAGACGAGTTTTCGTATGAAATCCTGATACTTTGAAAGAGATCGTCCGTTTTGTGCACGAAGTGCACCCAGTTTTTGCCGTAACCCTCTCAACTTTCTTGCACATGCTATGTGGATGAAATGATGATACCATGCCAACTTTCAACCTTTTCAGAGTTCATTTGAAAAGCTTTTCAATTTTATGGTCTTATAGCTCAAAATAATTAGTAAATACATGAAAAATAACAAATGAAGTCAGAAAGGATTGAAAAATGATGGTGTGGCTTTGAATGGTGCATTTTGAACACACAAAAAGTCAGGAGTTCAAATAAGTTTAAAAAAATGAAATCCCTTTGTAACAGACGAGTTTCCGTATGAAATCCTGATACTTTGAAAGAGATCGTCCGTTTTGCACACGAAGTGCATCCAGTTTTTGCCGTAACCCTCTCAACTTTCTTGCACATGCTATGTGGATGAAATGATGATACCATGCCAACTTTCATCCTTTTCAGAGTTCATTTGAAATGCTTTTCAATTTCATGGTCTTATAGCTCAAAATAATTAGTAAATACATGAAAAATAACAAATGAAGTCAGAAAAGGATTGAAAAATGATGATGTGGCTTTGAATGGTGCATTTTGAACACACAAAAATTCAGGAGTTCAAATAACTTTAAAAAAATGAAATCCCTTTGTAACAGACGAGTTTCCGTATGAAATCCCGATACTTTGAAAGAGATTGTCCGTTTTGTACACGAAGTGCATCCAGTTTTTGCCGTAACCCTCTTAACTTTCTTGCACATGCTATGTGGATGAAATGATGATACCATGCCAACTTTCAAACTTTTCAGAGTTCACTTGAAATGCTTTTCAATTCTATGATCTTATAGCTCAAAATAATTAGTAAATGCATGAAAAATAACAAATGAAGTCAGAAAGGATTGAAAAATGATG
>NW_025229830.1:16126-18652 GCF_018294505.1 Triticum aestivum | reverse complement strand
TCCTGATGTGTTCACATGTAATCCAGTCGTCGCACTCCTCCGGGTGTTTGGAGCGCAGACTGTTCTTGTGTTCATCGACATACGGGGTCACCAAGGTAGAGTTCTGTAGAACTGTGTAGTGTGCTTGAGACCAAGAATATCCGTCCCTGCATATTATTGAGTCCCCTCCAAGCGTGTCTTTTCCAGTCAGTCTCCCCTCATGCCGCGATTTAGGGATACCTATCTTCTTAAGGCCAGGAATAAAGTCAACACAAAACCCAATGACATCCTCTGTTTGATGGCCCATGGAGATGCTTCCTTCTGGCCTAGCGCGGTTACGGACATATTTCTTTAGGACTCCCATGAACCTCTCAAAGGGGTACATATTGTGTAGAAATACGGGGCCCAGAATGACAATCTCGTCAACTAGATGAACTAGGACATGCGTCATGATATTGAAGAAGGATGGTGGGAACACCAGCTCGAAACTGACAAGACATTGCACCACATCACTCCTTAGCCTTGGTATGATTTCTGGATCGATCACCTTCTGAGAGATTGCATTGAGGAATGCACATAACTTCACAATGGCTAATCGGACGTTTTACGGTAGAAGCCCCCTCAATGCAACCGGAAGCAATTGCGTCATAATCACGTGGCAGTCATGAGACTTTAGGTTCTAAAACTTTTTCTCTGGCATATTTATTTTTCCTTTTATATTCGACGAGAAGCCAGTCGGGACCTTCATACTAAGCAGGCATTCAAAGAAGATTTCCTTCTCTTCTTTGGTAAGAGCGTAGCTGGCAGGACCTTCATACTGCTTTGGAGGCATGTCGTCTTTTTCGTGCAAACGTTGCAGGTCCTCTCGTGCCTCAGCTGTATCTTTTGTCTTCCCATACACGCCCAAGAAGCCTAGCAGGTTCACGCAAAGATTCTTCGTCACGTGCATCACGTCGATCGAAGAGCGGACCTCTAAGTCTTTCCAGTAGGGTAGGTCCCAAAATATAGATTTCTTCTTCCACATGGGTGCGCGTCCCTCAGCGTCATTCGGAACAGCTAGTCTGCCGGGAACCTTTCCAAAGATTACGTGTAAATCATTGACCATAGCAAGTACGTGATCACCGGTACGCGTGGCGGGCTTCTTCCGGTGATCTGCCTCGCCTTTGAAATGCTTGCCTTTCTTTTGACATTGATGGTTGGTCGAAAGAAATCGACGATGGCCCAGGTACACATTCTTCCTGCATTTGTCCAGGTATATACTTTCGGTGTCAGCTAAACAGTGCGTGCATGCGTGGTATCCCTTGTTTGTCTGTCCTGGCAGGTTACTAAGAGCGGGCCAATCGTTGATGGTTACAAACAGCAACGCGTGCAGGTTAAATTCCTCCTGTTTGTGCTCATCCCACGTACGTACACCGTTTCCATTCCATAGCTATAAAAGTTCTTCAACTAATGGCCTTAGGTACACATCAATGTCGTTGCCGGGTTACTTAGGGCCTTGGATGAGAACTGGCATCATAATGAACTTCCGCTTCATGCACATCCAAGGAGGAAGGTTATACATACATAGAGTCACGGGCCAGGTGTTGTGATTGCTGCTCTGCTCCTCGAAAGGATTAATGCCATCCGCGCTTAAACCAAACCATATGTTCCTTGGGTCACATGCAAACTTAGCCCAGTACTCTCTCTTGATTTTTCTCCACTGCGACCTGTCAGCGGGTGCTCTCAACTTCCCGTCTTTCTTACGGTCCTCACTGTGCCATCGCATCAACTTGGCATGCTCTTTGTTTCTGAACAGTCGTTTCAACCGTGGTATTATAGGAGCATACCACATCACCTTCGCAGGAACCCTCTTCCTGCGGGGCTCGCCGTCAACATCACCAGGGTCATCTCGTCTGATCTTATACCGCAATGCACCGCATACCGGGCATGCGTTCAAATCCTCGTACGCACCACGGTAGAGGATGCAGTCATTAGGGCATGCATGTATCTTCTGCACCTCCAATCCTAGAGGGCATACGACCTTCTTTGTTGCGTACGTACTATCGGGCAATTCGTTATCCTTTTGAAGCTTCTTCTTCAATATTTTTAGTAGCTTCTCAAATCCTTTATCAGGCACAGCATTCTCTGCCTTCCACTGCAGCAATTCCAGTATGGTGCCGAGCTTTGTATTGCCATCTTCGCAATTGGGGTACAACCCTTTTTTGTGATCCTCTAACATGCGATCGAACTTCAGCTTCTCCTTTTGACTTTCGCATTGCGACCTTGCATCGACAATGACCCGGCGGAGATCATCATCATCGGGCACATTGTCTGGTTCCTCTTGATCTTCAGCAGCATCATCGGGCACATCGTTTGGTTCCTCTTGATCTTCACCAGCTTCCCCCGTTGCAGCATCACCGTATTCAGGGGGCACATAGTTGTCATCGTCCTCTTCTTCTTCGCCGTCTTCCATCATAACCCCTATTTCTCCGTGCCTCGTCCAAACATTATAGTGTGGCATGAAACCCTTGTAAAGCAGGTGGGTGTGAAGGATTTTCCGGTCAGAGT
>NW_025229830.1:13967-14751 GCF_018294505.1 Triticum aestivum | reverse complement strand
GGAACAAATAGATCCAGACGAACTGGGACCAATGCCCCCTGGGCCCATGAACCGGGTCTAATGTCCCCATGGGTCCCGGTTCGTGAAGAACCGGGACTAATGGGCTGGCCAGGCCCGAACCAAAGCCCTGTTTTCTACTAGTGCCTGTCAACAACCATTCTTCACGGCCATCTTCGTGTTCGTTTAACATGGTTCATCGCACGAGTTGCACACTCTATTGCTACCGACACGGCTGCTGCTCGTCTCCGTCTATTCTACTAGGAGTATTAATCATCTTCATCTATATCACTGTGCTCCCTATTTTTAAAGGGCTCACAGACTCACGGTCCATGAATTTTCATGTTTCAAAAATAGCATAAAACTACTAGTTTACAGGCTAGGGTTCCAAAAAACTACCACTTTTTAATTTTTCTCAGAAAGCTACCGAACGCGCGGTCCGCTGTTTCAAAAAACCCAAACCTGCGGTGACTAGTGTTTTAAGCGTTTTCCTGACGGACTGGGCCCATCTGTCAGCCCACGTGGCCACGCGCGCTCACGGCGCGGCCGTTAACGGCCGTTAGCCGACCCGGTCCGGTCGGAACCAAAGTGGGCGGTCGGGCCACACACTCTCTCACTCCCCCTCCTCTCCCCCGCGGTGACTTAGGTGGGCGACGGCGGCGGCGCAGCCAAATGTCATCGGCGGCGAGCTATTGAGGCAAGGCGGCACCGGCCAGGAGGGCGGTGGACACTCGGAGGTGGACAAATGGCTAGGCAGCTCGAGCTTCCCGGCGCAGCGGTCGCAGCA